>NC_141874.1:39971210-40274241 GCF_056163025.1 Triticum urartu | reverse complement strand
TTCTATTATTTATATTAAATAAAATAAAAATAATACTTTTTCATCTGTTATCTGATTATCCGTGCAATATAAAAATACTCCAAAAATAAAAGTTCTCCAAATGCCCTAAAATTTAAATATGATTTTTTTCCAGAATATTTGAGAATATTTGGTACTTAGAACAGAGCAAGGGGTCAACCACCTACCCACGAGGGTGGAGGGCGCGCCCCCTACCTCGTGGGCCCACGGTGGCCCTCCTCCACTTATCCTTTCGCCCATACACTTCTTCTTCCTCCCCCAAACACGAATAACCAGCTCAAACCCGAGTTCTAGCTCATTTTGCTGCCATTTTCGATTTCCTTGCTCAAAGCACCTCTCACAAAACTGCTTGGGGAGATTGTTCCTTGGTATGTGACTCCTCCATTGGTCCAATTAGTTTTTGTTCTAGTGCTTTATTCATTGCAAAATTTTGCTGCTTAGGTGACCCTGTTCTTGAGCTTGCATGTCAAATTTATATGGTCAAAAGTACTTTTGATGCATGATATAGGCTCTAGGCACTTGTAGGAGTAGTTGCTATCAATATTATTGAGTTTGGTTTACCTTTATTTTGAAGTTACTAAAAATTTTAGAAATTTTTTCAGAGGAAGAAATATGCTTAGGAAAATGTTCCAAGGTGGTTCTTCAAGGAAGCAAGGACCCAGGCTTGCAATGCGTGATGCTGATGACGAGCCACCAAGAGACGCTCCAGTGCGTCCTTGTGAATGGCCTTCTGAGAACTTTATGGATCGAGTAGGAATTAAAGAAGAATTTAACGCATATTTGCATAACGCTGATCTTGTGAGCTTCGAGGAAGAGAAGTGCAGCCAATATCACAATCTCACTAGTTCCTTTGTGAGTAGGCTTGAATTTTCAACTTCACGTAATTCCCCAATTGTCCTGTGTGATCTTTATGATAATTCTTACACTATGGACTTAGAGGATTTTACCACTGCTTGCAAACTTCCACAATGGGGTAGTATCAGGGATCCTCGCAAATCTGAATTTAGAGATTTTCTTGCTAGTATAATTGTGGGGGAATCTAGAGATATAACACAAGCTACCATAGGGAGCATTCATTTTCCTGCTATTCATTATTTTGCTCTCTTCATAGGTAGATGCATTAACGGTAAAGATGAAGCATGTCACATGTGTGTCCCAGACCTTACTATTCTTAGGAGCGCTGTGTTGGGAGACAAATCTTATAATTTGGGAGCCATTGTTGCACGTAGGTCGCATCTTAATAGATTTAATGGAGATTTCTTTGGTGGAATTTATGCAACCCGCATAGCTAATTTTCTTGGTATAGCCATACGCGAAGATGATATTGAATTACCTCCTGCTTATCTAGATTTTAATGCTATGGTTCACCACCAGTTTGTCGAGAGGAATGAATCACCTCTCCAGTATCGCTTAATCTTTCACAGACGCCGTGCTGTCCATATTACTCTCCCTGCTCCTGCCTTCTTTGATTATCAGGCAAGAGGAAGATATGTCATTTCCAGAGAGGAGGCAGATGAGTACGAGAGGAGGGCGGAGGCCGCTCGTCGCCATGGTGCAGCTCAGGAGGCGATAGCCGCTGCATCTCAGTACGACCCCAACTATTATTATGGATATCCGCCAGACCAGCCGCGGCCATAGACCAACTTAGGCCAAAAGCCTAAGCTTGGGGGAGTACATATTTCTCACCGACATTACATTTATGTTCACACACTCATTGCTAGATGTCGGTGCTCATACTTTTTCATTGTATCATCCATGCTAGTTTATTTTCCTTTTCATGCTTTCTTCTTGTGTGTTTAATTAACCTTAAGAAAAAAATTAATTGTAGCTTTTAACTAATTCACTTTCCATGCTTGTAGTAGTAATTAAAAAGAAAACCCAAAAGTATTTCATGTTCTTCTTTTGCTTGTTGGGAGATTTCCCGTGTAAATAGTTTTATTTCTTTTCTTTGGGGTCGATAGGAGAAGACCATAATTAAATTGTTCAAGTGGCTCTTAGATGCATTATTGTTGATCTGACAAAAGAGCCCATATTTCCTTGTCTTCTCCTGTTTATTGAATGCTTGCAGATTCTAGCTTAGTCCAATGCACGTGCACTATTATTATTATTCACATCATTCGATCGTACAAGTGAAGGGCAATTATGATGTTATATGATGGACTGACTGAGATGAGAAAAGCTGGTATGAACTCGACCTCTTTCGTTTTTGTAAATATGATTAGTTCATCGTTCCTGATTCAGCCTATTATGGATAAACATGTTTGCAATGACAACTAGAGATCATAGTTTCTTGTGCCATGCTTGATTAGCTATGAGTTATAATGGTTTACCTTGCGTGCCAACATGCTATTAAAATGGTTATGATGTGGTATGATAGGGTGGTATCCTCCTCTGAATGATTTAAGTGACTTCACTTGGCACATGTTCACGCATGTAGTTGAAACAAAATCAACATAGCCTTCACGATATTTATGTTCATGGTGGATTATATCCTACTCATGCTTGCATTCGGTGTCAATTAATTTTAATGCATGTTCATGACTGTTGTCGCTCTCTAGCTGGTCGCTTCCCAGTCTTTTGCTAGCCTTCACCTGTACTAAGCGGGAATACTGCTTGTGCATCCAACTCCATAAACCCCAAAGTTATTCCAAATGAGTCCACCATACCTACCTATATACGGTATGTACCTGCCGTTCCAAGTAAATTTGTATGTGCCAAACTCTAAACCTTCAAATAAATATCATGTTTTGTATGCTCGAATAGCTCATGTATCAACTAGGGCTGTCCGTATCTTCCATGTTAGGTGGGTTATTCTCAAGAGGAGTGGACTCCGCTCCTCACTCACGAGATAAATGGCTGGTCACCGGGATGCCCAGTACCATGCTTTATGCAAACTAAATCAAAATAATTGCAAACAAAACTCCCCCTGGGACTCTTGTTAGTTGGAGGCACTCGTTGTTTCGAGCAAGCCATGGATTGATGCTTGTTGGTGGAAGGGGGAGTATAAACTTTACCATTCTGTTTGGGAACCGCCTATAATGTGTGTAGCATGGAAGATATTCCCATCTCTTGGTTGTTATGTTGACAATGAAAGTATACCGCTCAAAATATTATTCATCTCTATTTCAAAATCGAGCTCTGGCACCTCTACAAATCCCTGCTTCCCTCTGCGAAGGGCCTATCTATTTACTTTTATGCTGAGTCATCACCCTCTTATTAAAAAGCACCAGTTGGAGAGCACCACTGTCATTTGCATTCATTACTGTTAGTTTACATTGAGTATGACTTGACTGGATCTCTTTTACCATGAATTACAATGTCTAGTCAGTCCTTGGTTTTAAAGGTGTTTTGCATTTATGTTTTGCGGTCTTAGAAAGGGCTAGCGAGATACCATCTTGTTATATCATATTATGATTGTTTTGAGAAAGTGTTGTCATCCGAGATTTATTATTATGGCTTGCTAGTTGATTATGCCATTGATATGAGTAAACTTGAGACCTATGTGTTATTGTGAATGTGGTTAGTTATAATCTTTGCTGAAAACTTGAATGCTGGCTTTACATATTTACAACAACAAGAGCAAACAGAGTTTGTAGAAGTTTTTCTTTATCACTTTCAGTTTATCAACTGAATTGCTTGAGGACAAGCAAAGGTTTAAGCTTGGGGGATTTGATACGTCTCCGTCGTATCTACTTTTCCAAACACTTTTGCCCTTGTTTTGGACTCTAACTTGCATGATTTGAATGGAACTAACCCGGACTAACGCTGTTTTCAGCAGAATTACCATGGTGTTATTTATGTGCAGAAACAAACGTTCTCAGAATGACCTGAAACTTCACGGAGCAACTTTTTGGAAAATATAAAAAATACCTGCAGAAGATGAATGCCAGGGGCCCACCATCTGTCCACGAGGGTGGGGGCGCGCCTGCCCCCCTAGGGCGCACCCCCTACCTCGTGGGCCCCCTGGAGCTCCTCCGACTCCAACTCCAACTCTATATATTGTGTTTCGGGGAGAAAAAATCAGAGAGAAGAAATCATCGCGTTTTACGATACGGAGCCACCGCCAAGCCCTAAAACCTCTTGGGAGGATCTGGAGTCCGTTCGGGGCTCCGGAGAGGGGAATCTGTCGCCATCATCATCATTAACCATCCTCCATCACCAATTTCATGATGCTCACCACTGTGCGTGAGTAATTACATCGTAGGCTTGCTGGACAGTGATGGGTTGGATGAGATTTATCATGTAATCGAGTTAGTTTTGTTAGGGTTTGATCCCTAGTATCCACTATGTTCTGAGATTGATGTTGCTATGACTTTGCTATGCTTAATGCTTGTCACTAGGGCCCAAGTGCCATGATTTCAGATCTGAACCTATTATGTTTTCATCGATATATGAGAGTTCTTGATCCTATCTTGCAAGTCTATAGTCACCTATTATGTGTTATGATCCGTTAACCCCGAAGTGACAATAATCGGGATACTTACCTGTGATGACCGTAGTTTGAGGAGTTCATGTATTCACTATGTGTTAATGCTTTGTTCCGGTACTCTATTAAAAGGAGGCCTTAATATCCCTTAGTTTCCATAAGGACCCTGCTGCCACGGGAGGGTAGGACAAAAGATGTCATGCAAGTTCTTTTCCGTAAGCACGTATGACTATATTCGGAATACATGCCTACATTACATTGATGAACTGGAGCTAGTTCCGTGTCACCCTAGGTTATGACTATTACATGATGAACCGCATCCGGCATAATTCTCCATCACTGATCCATTGCCTATGAGATTTCCATATATTGTTCTTCGCTTATTTACTTTTCTGTTGCTATTGCTATCATCACTACAAAATACCAAAAACATTACTTTTACTACTGTTACCTTTTGCTACCGTTACCACTACTATCATATTACCTTGCTACTAAACACTTTGCTGCTGAAATTAAGTTTCCAGGTGTGGTTGAATTGACAACTTAGCTGCTAATACTTGAGAATATTCTTTGGCTCCCCTTGTGTCAAATCAATAAATTTGGGTTGAATACTCTACCCTCGAAAACTGTTGCGATCCCCTGTACTTCTGGGTTATCAATGCTCAATGTGTAAGCAGCTTCATCGAGGTCTTTCTTTCAAAAAATCTTTTCAAACACTCCTTTATGCTTTCCAGAAAATTCTACATTATTTCCGATCAACAATATGTCATTCACATATACTTATCAGAAATGTTGTAGTGCTCCCACTCACTTTCTTGTAAATACAGGCTTCACCGCAAGTCTGTATAAAACCATATGCTTTGATCACTTTATCAAAGCTATATTCCAACTCCGAGTTGCTTGCACCAGTCCATAGATGGATCGCTGGAGCTTGCTCACTTTGCTAGCACCTTTAGTATTGACAAAACCTTCTGGTTGCATCATATACAACTTCTTCTTTAAGAAATCCATAAAGGAATGCCGTTTTGACATTGATTTGCTAGATTTCATAAAATGCGGCAACTGCTAACATGATTTGGACAGACTTTTAAGCATCGATACGATTGAGAAAATCTCATCGTAGTTAATACCTTGAACTTGTCAAAAACATTTTGCGACAATTCGAGCTTTGTAGATAGTAACACTTTTATCAGTGTCCGTCTTCCTCTTGAAGATCCATTTATTCTCAATGACTCACCGATCATCGGGCAAGTCCATCAAAGTCCATACTTTGTTCTCATATAAGGATCCCATCTCAGATTTCATGGCCTCGAGCCATTTCACGGAATCTGGGCTCATCGTCTCTTCCTCATAGTTTGTAGGTTCGTCATGGTCAAATAACATGACATCGAGAACAGGATTACCGTACCACTCTGGTGCGGATCTCACTCTGGTTGACCTACGAGGTTCGGTAGTAACTTGATCTGAAGTTACATGATTATCATCATTAGCTTCCTCACTAATTGGTGTAGGAGTCACATGAACAGATTTCTGTGATGAACTACTTTCAAATAAGGGAGCAGGTACAGTTACCTCATCAAGTTCTACTTTCCTCCCACTCACTTCTTTCGAGAGAAACTTCTTCTCTAGAAAGGGTCCACTCTTTAGCAACAAAGATATTGCCTTTCGGATCTGTGATATAAGGTGTACCCAATAGTTTCTTTTGGGTATCCTATGAAGACACACTATTCCGATTTAGGTTTGTGCTTATCAGGCTAAAACTTTTTCACATAAGCATCACAACCCTAAACTTTAAGAAACGACAGCTTAGGTTTCTTGCTAAACCACAGTTCGTACGATGTCGTCTCAACGGATTTAGATGCTGCCCCTTTTAACGTGAATGTAGTTGTCTCTAATGCATAACCCTAAAAGCGATAGTGGTAAATCGGTAAGAGACATCATAGATTGCACTATATCCAATAAAGTACGGTTATGATGTTCGGACACACCATTATGTTGTGGTGTTCCAGGTGGCACAAATTTGTGAAACTATTCCACATTGTTTAATTGAAGACCAAACTCATAACTCAAATATTTGTCTCCGCGATTAGATCGTAGAAACTTTATTTTCTTGTCACGATGATTTTCCACTTCACTCTGAAATTCTTTGAACTCTTCAAATGTTTCAGACTTATGTTTCATCAAGTAGATATACCCATATCTGCTCAAATCATCTACGAAGGTTAGAAAATAACAATATCTGCCGCGAGCCTCAACAGTCATCGGACTGCATACATCAGTATGTATTATTTCCAACAAGTTTGTTGCTCGTTCCATTGTTCCGGAGAACGGAGTCTTAGTCATCTTGCCCATGAGGCATGGTTCGCAAGCATCAACTGATTCATAATCAAGTGATTCCAAAAGCCCATCAGCATGGAGTTTCTTCATGTGCTTTACACCAATACGACCTAAACGACAGTGCCACAAATAAGTTGCACTATCATTATTAACTTTGCATCTTTTGGCTTCAATATTATGAATAGGTGTATCACTATGATCGAGATCCAACAAACCAATTTCATTGGGTGTATAACCATAGAAGGTTTTATTCATGTAAACAGAACAACAATTATTCTCTAACTTAAATGAATAATAGTATTGCAATAAACATGATCAAATCATATTCATGCTCAACGCAAACACCAAATAACGTTTATTTAGGTTCAACACTAATCCCGAAAGTATAGGGAGTGTGCGATGATGATCATATCATTCTTGGAACCACTTCCAACACACATCGTCACTTCACCCTTTAACTAGTCTCTGTTCATTCTGCAACTCTCGTTTCAAGTTACTACTCTTAGCAACTGAACTAGTATCAAATACCGAGGGGTTGCTATAAACACTATTAAAGTACACAGCAATAACATGTATATCAAATATACCTTTGTTCATTTTGCCATCCTTCTTATCCGCCAAGTATCTAGGGTTAGTTCTGCTTCCAGTGACCAGTCCCTTTGTAGTAGAAGCATTTAGTCTCAGGCTTAGGTCTAGACTTGGGCTTCTTCACTTGAGCAGCAACTTTCTTGCCGTTTTTCTTGAACTTCCCCTTTCTTCCCTTTGCCCTTTTCTTGAAACTAGTGGTCTTGTCAACCATCAACACTTGATGTTTTTCTAGATTTCTACCTTCGTCGATTTCAGCATCACGAAGAGCTTGGGAATCGTTTCCATTGTCCCTTGCATATTATAGTTCATCACGAAGTTCTAGTAACTTGGTGATAGTGACTAGAGAACTCTGTCAATCACTATCTTATCTGGAAGATTAACTCCCACTTGATTCAAGTGATTGTAGTACTCAGACATTCTGAGCACATGCTCACTAGCTGAGCTATTCTCCTCCATCTTGTAGGCAGAGTACTGTCAGAGGTCTCATACCTCCTGACACGGGCATGAGTATGAAATACCAATTTGAACTCTTAGAACATCTTATATGTTCCGTGGCGTTCAAAACGTTTTTGAAGTTCCGGTTCTAAGCCGTAAAGCATGGAGCACTAAACTATTAAGTATTCATCACACCAAGCTTTGTCAAACGTTCATAACGTGTGCATCTGCTCCCGCAATAGCTGTGTCATTGATAACCCACAAGTATAGGGGATCGCAACAGTTTTCAAGGGTAGAGTATTCAACCCAAATTTATTGATTCGACACAAGGGGAGCCAAAGAATATTCTCAAGTATTAGCAGCTGAGTTGTCAATTCAACCACACCGGGAAACTTAATATCTGTAGCAAAGTGTTTAGTAGCAAGGTAATATGATAATAGTGGTAACGGTAGCAAAAGGTAACAGTAGTAAAAGTAATGTTTTGGTATTTTGTAGTGATGATAGCAATAGCAACAGAAAAGTAAATAAGCGAAGAACAATATATGGAAAGCTCGTAGGCAATGGATCAGTGATGGAGAATTATGCCGGATACGGTTCATCATGTAACAGTCATAACCTAGGGTGACACAGAACTAGCTCCAGTTCATCAATGTAATTTAGGCATGTATTCTGAATATAGTCATACGTGCTTATGGAAAAGAACTTGCATGACATCTTTTGTCCTACCCTCCCGTGGCAGCGGGGTCCTTATGGAAACTAAGGGATATTAAGGCCTCCTTTTAATAGAGTACCCGAACAAAGCATTAACACATAGTGAATACATGAACTCCTCAAACTACGGTCATCACAGGTAAGTATCCCGATTATTGTCTCTTCGGGGTTAACGGATCATAACACATAATAGGTGACTATAGACTTGCAAGATAGGATCAAGAACTCTCATATATCGATGAAAACATAATAGGTTCAGATCTGAAATCATGGCACTTGGGCCCTAGTGACAAGCATTAAGCATAGCAAAGTCATAGCAACATCAATCTCAGAACATAGTGGATACTAGGGATCAAACCCTAACAAAACTAACTCGATTACATCATAAATCTCATCCAACCCATCACCGTCCAGCAAGCCTACGATGTAATTACTCACACACGGCGGTGAGCATCATGAAATTGGTGATGGAGGATGGTTAACGATGACGATGGCAACGGATTCCCCTCTCCGGAGCCCCGAACGGACTCCAGATCCTCCCGAGAGGTTTTAGGGCTTGGCGGCGGCTCCGTATCGTAAAACGCGATGATTTCTTCTCTCTGATTTTTTTCTCCCCAAAACACAATATATAGAGTTGGAGTTGGAGTCGGAGGAGCTCCAGGGGGCCCACGAGGTAGGGGGTGCGCCCTAGGGGGGCAGGCGCGCCCCCACCCTCGTGGACAGGTGGTGGGCCCCCTGGCCTTCATCTTTTGCAGGTATTTTTTATATTTTCCAAAAAGTTGCTCCGTGAAGTTTCAGGTCATCCCGAGATCGTTTGTTTCTGCACATAAATAACACCATGGTAATTCTGCTGAAAACAGCGTTAGTCCGGGTTAGTTCCATTCAAATCATGCAAGTTAGAGTCTAAAACAAGGGCAAACGTGTTCGGAAAAGTAGATACGATGGAGACGTTTCAACTCCCCCAAGCTTAAACCTTTGCTTGTACTCAAGAAATTCAGTTGATAAACTGAAAGTGATAAAGAAAAACTTTTACAAACTCTATTTGCTCTTGTTGTTGTAAATATGTAAAGCCAGCATTCAAGTTTTCAGCAAGGATTATAACTAACCACATTCACAATAACGCATAGGTCTCAAGTTTACTCATATCAATGGCATAATCAACTAGCAATCCATAATAATAAATCTCGGATGACAACACTTTCTCAAAACAATCATAATATGATATAACAAGATGGTATCTCGCTAGCCCTTTCTGAGACCGCAAAACATAAATGCAGAGCACCTTTAAAACCAAGGAATGACTAGACATTGTAATTCATGATAAAAGAGATCCAGTCAAGTCATACTCAATGTAAACTAACAGTAATGAATGCAAATGACAGTGGTGCTCTCTAACTGGTGCTTTTTAATAAGAGGGTGATGACTCAGCATAAAAGTAAATAGATAGGCCCTTCGCAGAGGGAAGCAGGGATTTGTAGAGGTGCCAGAGCTCGATTTTGAAATAGAGATGAATAATATTTTGAGCGGTATACTTTCATTGTCAACATAACAACCAAGAGATGGCAATATCTTCCATGCTACACACATTATATGCGGTTCCCAAACAGAATGGTAAAGTTTATACCGCCCCTTCCACCAACAAGCATCAATCCATGGCTTGCTCGAAACCTTCTGGTTGCATCATATACAACTTCTTCTTTAAGAAATCCATTAAGGAATGCCGTTTTGAAGTTTTTATCATTTTCTTTTGCTTTTTACAAAACTGAAATGGCGATCCACAGGGGGGGTAGAGTTTGAAAATGGGACCTTTAGTCCCGGTATGAGATACGAACCGGGACTAAAGGCTGCAATGTGAATGAAATATGCCCTAGAGGCAATAATAAAGTTATTATTTATTTCCTTATTTCATGATAAATGTTTATTATTCATTCTAGAATTGTATTAACCGGAAACATAATACATGTGTGAATACATAGACAAACAGAGTGTCACTAGTATGCCTCTACTTGACTAGCTCGTTGAATCAAAGATGGTTAAGTTTCCTAGGCATAGACATGAGTTGTCATTTGATTAACAGGGTCACATCATTAGAGAATGATGTGATTGACTTGACCCATTCCGTTAGCATAGCACTTGATCATTTAGTATGTTGCTATTACTTTCTTCATGACTTATACATGTTCCTATGACTATGAGATTATGCAACTCCCGAGTACCGGAGGAACACTTTGTGTGCTACCAAATGTCACAACGTAACTGGGTGATTATAAAGGTGCTCTACAGGTGTCTCCGATGGTTCTTGTTGAGTTGGCATAGATCAAGATTAGGATTTGTCACTCCGATTGTCGGAGAGGTATCTCTGGGCCCTCTCGGTAATGCACATCACTATAAGCCTTGTGAATTCTACTACACAACCTTCTTCTTGTAGACGTTGTTGGGCCTCCAAGTCCAGAGGTTTGTAGGACAGTAGCGAATTTCCCTCAAGCGGATGACCTAAGGTTTATCAATCCGTGGGAGGCGTAGGATAAAGATGGTCTCTCTCAAGCAACCCTGCAACCAAATAACAAAGAGTCTCTTGTGTCCCCAACACACCCAATACAATGGTAAATTGTATAGGTGCACTAGTTCGGCGAAGAGATGGTGATACAAGTGCAATATGGATAGTAGATAATGGTTTTTGTAATATGAAAATATAAAAAACAGCAAGGTAACTAATGATAAAAGTGAGCACAAACGGTATTGCAATGCGTTGAAACAAGGCCTAGGGTTCATACTTTCACTAGTGCAAGTTCTCTCAACAATAATAACATGATTGGATCATATAACTATCCCTCAACATGCAACAAAGAGTCACTCCAAAGTCACTAATAGCGAAGAACAAACGAATAGATTATGGTAGGGTACGAAACCACCTCAAATTTATCCTTTCTGATCGATCTATTCAAGAGTCCGTAGTAAAATAACACGAAGCTATTCTTTCCGTTCAATCTATCCTAGAGTTCGTACTAGAATAAAACCTTAAGACACAAATCAACCAAAACCCTAATGTCACCTAGATACTCCAATGTCACCTCAAGTATCCGTGGGTATGATTATACGATATGCATCACACAATCTCAGATTCATCTATTCAAACCAACACAAAGTACTTCAAAGAGTGCCCCAAAGATTCTACCGGAGAGTCAAGACGAAAACGTGTGCCAACCCCTATGCATAGGTTCATGGGCCGAACTCGCAAGTTGATCACCAAAACATACATCAAGTGAATCACGTGATATCCCATTTTCACCACAGATAAGCACGGCAAGACATACATCGAGTGTTCTCAAATCCTTAAAGACTCAATCCGATAAGATAACTTCAAATGGACAACTCAATCCATTACAAGAGAGTAGAGGGGGAGAAACATCATAAGATCCAACTATAATAGCAAAGCTCGCGATACATCAAGATCGTATCACCTCAAGAACATGAGAGAGAGAGAGATCAAACACATAGCTACTGGTACATACCCTCAGTCCCGAGGGAGAACTACTCCCTCCTCATCATGGAGAGCGCCGGGATGATGAAGATGGCCACCGAAGAGGGATTCCCCCCTCCGGCAGGGTGCCGGAACGGGTCTAGATTGGTTTTCGGTGGCTACGGAGGCTTCTGGCGGTGGAACTCTCGATCTATTGTGCTCCTCGATGGTTTTAGGGTATATTGGTATATATAGGAGGAAGAAATACATCCGGGGACCACGAGGGGCCCACGAGGGTGGAGGGCGCTCCCAGGGGGCTGGGCGCGCCCCCCTGCCTCGTGCCTTCCTCGTTGCTTCCCTTACGTACACCCCAAGTCTTCTGGATTGCTTCCGTTCCAAAAATAAGTTCCGTGAAGTTTCAGGTCAATTGGACTCCGTTTGATTTTCCTTTTTTGCGATACTCTAAAACAAGGAAAAACAGAAACTGGCACTGGGCTCTGGGTTAATAGGTTAGTCCCAAAAATAATATAAAAGTGCATAATAAAGCCCATAAACATCCAAAACAGATAATATAATAGCATGGAACAATCAAAAATTATAGATACGTTGGAGACGTATCACTGATGACCCACAAGTATAGGGGATCTATTGTAGTCCTTTCGATAAGTAAGAGTGTCGAACCCAACGAGGAGCAGAAGGAAATGATAAGCGGTTTTCAGCAAGGTATTCTCTGCAAGTACTGAAATAAGTGGTAACAGATAGTTTTGTGATAAGATAAGTTGTAACGAGCAACAAGTAACAAAAGTAAATAAAGTGCAGCAAGGTGGCCCAATCCTTTTTGTAGCAAAGGACAAGCCGGAACAAACTCTTATAATAGGAAAAGCTCTCCCGAGGACACATGGGAATATCGTCAAGCTAGTTTTCATCACGTTCATGTGATTCGCGTTCGATACTTTGATAATTTGATATGTGGGTGGACCGGTGCTTGGGTGCTGTTCTTACTTGAACAAGCATCCCACTTATGATTAACCTTTATTGCAAGCATCCGCAACTACAACAAAAGTATTAAGGTAAACCTAACCATAGCTTGAAACATGTGGATCCAAATCAGCCCCTTACGAAGCAACGCATAAACTAGGGTTTAAGCTTCTGTCACTCTAGCAACCCATCATCTACTTATTACTTCCCAATGCCTTCCTCTAGGCCCAAATAATGGTGAAGTGTTATGTAGTCGACGTTCATATAACACCACTAGAGGCTAGACAACATACATCTTATCAAAATATCAAACGAATACCAAATTCACATGACTACTAATAGCAAGACTTCTCCCTTGTCCTCAGGAACAAACGTAATTACTCACAAAGCATATTCATGTTCATAATCAGAGGGGTAATAATATGCATATAGGATCTGAACTTATGATCTTCCACCAAATAAACCAACTAGCATCAACTACAAGGAGTAATCAACACTACTAGCAACCTAGTAGCACCAATCCCGGACTTTGAGACAAGAATTGGATACAAGAGATGAACTGGGGTTTGGAGATGAGATGGTGCTGGTGAAGATGTTGATGGAGATTGCCCTCTCCCGATGAGAGGAGTGTTGGTGATGACGATGGTGATGATTTCCCCCTCCCGGAGGGAAGTATCCCCGGTAGAACAGCTCTGCCGGAGCTCTAGATTGGTTCCGCCAAGGTTCTGCCTCGTGGCGGCGGAGTCTCGTCCCGAAAAGTTTTTTTGGTTTTTTTCTCATCGAAAGACTTCATATAGGAGAAGATGGACGTCGAAGAGCCACCAGGGGGCCAACGAGGTAGGGGGGCGCGCCCTAGGGGGAGGCGCCCCCCACCCTCGTGAGCAGGGTGTGGGCCCCCTGGCCTTCATCTTTGGCGAGGATTTTTCTTTATTTATTTTAAGATGTTCCGTGGAGTTTTAGGACTTTTGGAGTTGCACAGAATAGGTCTCTAATATTTGCTCCTTTTCCAGCCCAGAATTCCAGCTACCGGCATTCTCCCTCCTTATGCAAACCTTGTAAAATAAGAGAGAATAGCCATAAGTATTGTGACATAAAGTGAAATAACAGTCCATAATGCAATAAATGTCGATATAAAAGCATGATGCAAAATGGACGTATCAACTCCCCCAAGCTTAGACCTCGCTTGTCCTCAAGCGAAAAGCCGATAACAATAAATATGTCCTCATGTTTAGAGGTAGAGGCGTCGATAAAAATAAAATACGGACATGAAGGCATCATGATTATTATTATAACAACAACATATATAGATTTTGTCATATGATTACTTATGTTCAAGTGATGATCTATTCACAATGCTTAAGTATAAATCATAACCTTATTGGGCTCCGACAAACTATAATCCCAGTCATTGAAGCAATTGCAATTTATCATAACATCGGAAAGAGCCTATGTCAGAGCTAAAAAGCAAGTCCACATACTCAACTATCATTTAGTTCTCCATAATTGCTAACACTCACGCAATACTTGTGGTTACGGAGTTTTAATCGGACACAGAGAAAGATAGGGGCTTATAGTTTTGCCCCACAACCTTTTACCTCAAGGGTAATGTCAACAATAATGGTTCATGCTCCCCTACATCCAATTATATATATATATATCATGTTCTTTCCAACATGCTGAGCTTGCCAAAGGATAAAATGAAAAGGGAAAGGCGAAGATCACCGTGACTCTTGCATAAGGTAGAAGATAATGATAAAGGATAGGCCCTTCGCAGAGGGAAGCAGAGGTTGCCATGCGCTTTTATGGTTGGATGCATAAAATCTCAATGCGAAAGAACGTCACTTTATATTGCCCCTTGTGATATGAACCTTTATTATGCAGTCCGTCGCTTTTATTACTTCCACATCACAAGATCGTATAAAGCTTATTTCTCCCACACCAATCAATCATACATATTTAGAGCAATTTTTATTGCTTTGCACCGATGACAACTTACTTGAAGGATCTTACTCAATCCATAGGTAGATATGGTGGACTCTCATGGAAAAACTGGTTTAAGGGTATTTGGAAGCACAAGTAGTATTTCTACTTGGTGCTGAGAATTTGGCTAGCATGAGGGGGAAAGGCAAGCTCAACAAGTTAGAGGGTCCATGACAACATACTTTATCTCAGATATAAGAAAGACATAACTCATTATGTTGTCTTCCTTGTCCAACATCAACCCTTTAGCATGTCATATTTTAATGAGTGCTCCCAATCATAAAAGATGTCAATGATAATATATCTATATGTGAAAACCTCTCTTTCCTTATTACTTCCTATTAATTGCAACAATGACCAAAGCTATGTCTGCCAACTCCCAACAACTTTTAATCATCATACTCTTTCTATGTGAAGTTATTACTCTCAATAAGATCAATATGAACTTTTTGTTTCTTTTTATTCTTTTTCTCTTTCTTTTATTCACCCAAGATCATGGCAAAATAATCAAGCCCTTGACTCAACACTAATCTTTATTATATATAGCTCACGGACTCGATTACAAAGAGAGATCATAAAGCAAAACTCAAAACTAGATCATGCCATAAACTTTATTTTGCTAGATCAAGATACTACTAATAGGATCGAACTAAGAAAAAACGGTAAAGATAGGAGTTGTGATTGTGATACGATACCGGGGCACCTCCCCCAAGCTTGGCAATTGCCAAGGGGAGTGCCCATACCCATGAGATTATATCTCCTTTGTCAGTGAAGAAGGTGGAGGTCTTGTAGATGATGCGGGCCTTGCGTCCATGTTCCAAGACATAGGTTCTCCCTCATAGAAAGATGATCGAGTCTCCGGGATCCTCGAATCTGCAGCCAAACTCATCCTTTTGAATCTATATTCATACTCACAGTTTTGGTTTTGCATGTCATAGATTTGGGCTTGGAGGTGCTCGATCTTCTCAGAAGCTTGAAGATAGTCTCCCCGATGTTGTCAGCATCCAACTTGTGGTTGCTAGTGAACTCCGCGATCATCATGTGGTTAGAGTTGAGTCCATGCTCTACCATCCCTTGGCACTTGAAAACTTGTTGCTCCACTGCTTCGAGCCTCGTCTCCATGCTTCCGGTCCCCTTTGGTCCCTCTTCATCGCGGATGTGCAGCAACCCATCACGCAACTCAATGGTTTGAGGGTGTCGCAGCACCTCCGCGAGGTAAGTGTTGATGACCTTCTCGAAGAACTTGTCCTTGGAGGCGCTTGGGGCCGTCATGATAACCTAGATCTGTCAGAAAAACAGCTCGAAACAAGAACAAAGGAGGTTTGCGTGATACAGGAGTCAAAACCTTCGGGAGGTTATATAATGAATTTTTACCGACCAAAATACGTAACGTGCAAGAAAACAGAGTCCGAAAGGCACACGAGGTGCTCACGAGGTAGGGGGGCGCGCCCAGAGGGGTAGGGCACGCCCACCACCCTCGTGGGACCCTCGTGTCCTTCCCGGACTGCTACTTATTTTTCTATTTTTCTAAATATTCCAAAACGGAGAAATATTGCCTTAAAAATTGTTTTGGAGTCGGTTTACTTACCGTACCACATACCTATTCCTTTTCTGAGTCTAAAATGTTCCGGAAAGTGTCCCTTATGTATTCCTTCGGGGTTATAGTTTCAATAATATTGGATTCAACATTTATGGGATTACCTGAGATATAATGTTTGATTCTTTGACCGTTTACCACCTTCGGATTTGTGCCTTCGAAGTTGTTGATCTATATGGCACCGGAACGATAGACCTCTTCGATAACATAGGGGCCTTCCCATTTAGAGAGAAGTTTTCCTGCAAAAAATCTTAAACAAGAGTTGTATAGCAATACATAATCACCTACATTAAACTCACGCTTTTGTATCCTTTTGTCATGCCATCTTTTAACTTTTTCTTTAAACAACTTGGCATTTTCATAAGCTTGGGTTCTCCATTCATCAAGTGAGCTAATATCAAATAACCTCTTCTCACCGGCAAGTTTAAAATCATAGTTGAGCTCTTTAATAGCCCAATGTGCCTTATGTTCTAGTTCGAGAGGTAAGTGACATGCTTTTCCATAAACCATTTTATACGGAGACATACCCATAGGATTTTTGTATGCAGTTCTATAAGCCCATAATGCATCATCAAGTTTCTTGGACCAATTCTTTCTGGACCTATTAACAACCTTTTACAAAATTAATTTGAGTTCTCTATTACTCAATTCTACTTGACCACTAGACTTAGGGTGATAAGGGGATGCAATTCTATGATTAACATCATATTTAGCAAGCATTTTACGGAAAGCACCATGAATAAAATGTGAACCACCATCAGTCATTAAATATCTAGGGACTCCAAACCTTGGAAAGATAACTTCTTTAAGCATTTTAATAGAAGTGTTATGATCAGCACTACTAGTTGGAATAGCTTCTACCCACTTAGTAACGTAATCAACAGCAACTAGAATATGTGTGTATCCATTAGAGGCAGGAAAAGGTCCCATATAATCAAAGCCCCAAACATCAAACGGTTCAATAACAAGAGAATAATTGATAGGCATTTCTTGACGTCTACTAATATTACCAATTCTTTGACATTCATCACAAGACAAGACAAACTTACGGGCATCCTTAAAGAGAGTAGGCCAATAAAAACCAGATTTCAATACCTTATGTGCAGTTCTATCTCCAGCGTGGTGTCCTCCATAAGCCTTGGAATGACACTTGCGTAGGATCTGTTGCTGTTCATGCTCAGGTACACAACGTCTAATAACACCATCTACTCCTTCTTTATAAAGATTTGGGTCATCCCAAAAGTAATGTCTCAAGTCATAGAAAAACTTTTTCTTTTGTTGGTATGTGAAGCTAGGTGGTATAAATTTAGCAACAATATAATTAGCATAATCAGCATACCATGGAGTACTACGAGAAATACTTATAACATTTAATTGTTCATCAGGAAAGCTATCATTAATAGGTAGTGGGTCATCAAGAACATTCTCTAACCTAGACAAGTTGTCTGCAACGGGGTTCTTAGCTCCCTTTCTATCAACAATATGCAAATCAAATTCTTGTAGCAAGAGAACCCATCTAATAAGTCTCGGTTTAGCATCTTTCTTTTCCATAAGGTATTTAATAGAAGCATGATCAGTGTGAATAGTTACTTTAGAATCAACAATATAAGGTCTGAACTTATCACAAGCAAATACAACTGCTAAAAGCTCTTTTTCAGTAGTAGCATAATTTCTTTGAGCATTGTCTAGAGTCTTACTAGCATGATGAATAACATTTAATTTCTTATCAACCCTTTGCCCTAGAATAGCACCTACATCATAATCACTAGCATCACACATAATTTCAAAGGGTAAATTCCAATCAGGTGGCTGAACAACAGGTGCAGAGACTAATGCTTTCTTAAGTATTTCAAATGCTTCTACACAATCATCATCAAAGACAAATGGTATATCTTTTTGCAATAAATTAGTCAGAGGCCGGGAAATTTTTGAGAAGTCCTTAATGAACCTCCTGTAAAATCCGGCGTGACCAAGGAAACTTCTTATACCTTTGATGTCCTTGGGACATGGCATCTTTTCAATAGCATCGACCTTGGCTTTATCAACTTCAATACCTCTTTCAGAAACTTTATGCCCCAAGACAATACCTTCTTTAACCATAAAGTGGCACTTTTCCCAATTCAAGACAAGATTAGTTTCTTCACATCTCTGCAAAACTCGATCAAGATTTCTCAAGCAATCATCAAAAGAGGAACATAGACGGAAAAGTCGTCCATGAAAACCTCACAAATCTTTTCACAAAAGTCAGAGAATATAGCCATCATGCATCTTTGAAAGGTAGCAGGTGCATTACATAAACCAAAAGGCATACGTCTGTAAGCAAAAGTACCAAAAGGGCATGTAAAAGTAGTCCTTGATTGATCTCTAGCCGACACAGGTATTTGAGAGAAACCAGAATAACCATCTAGAAAGCAATAGTGTGTATGTTTGCATAATCTTTCTAGCATTTGATCAATAAAAGGTAAGGGGTAATGATCTTTCTTGGTAGCTTTATTTAATTTGCGGAAATCAATTACCATCCTATAACCTGTGATAATTCTTTGTGGAATCAATTCATCTTTATCACTAGGAACAACGGTAATACCTCCCTTCTTAGGGACACAATGGACAGGACTTACCCACTGACTATCAGCAACGGGGTAAATTATACCTGCCTCCAGAAGCTTGAGTATTTCTTTTCTTACCACTTCTTTCATTTTAGGATTCAGACGTCATTGAGGATCACGAACTGGTTTGGCATCTGCTTCCAAATTTATTTTATGTTGACATAGAGTGAGACTAATACCCTTAAGATCATCAAGAGTATATCCAATAGCAGCATGATGCTTCTTCAGAGTTTTCAATAATCTTTCTTCTTAATGCTCTGAAAGGTTAGCACTAATAATAACAGGATATATCTTCTTTTCATCAAGATAAGCATATTTAAGATTATCAGGCAAAGGTTTAAGCTCAAACACGGGATCACCCTTGGGTGGAGGAGGATCCCCTAAAATTTCAACAGGTAAATTGTGTTGCAGAATAGGTTCCTGTTTAAAGAATACTTCATCTATTTCCCTTCTTTCATTCATGAACATATCATTTTCATGGTCTAACAAATAGTGTTCTAAAGGATCACTAGGAGGTACGGCAATAGAAGCAAGACCAATAATCTCATCCTTACTAGGTAATTCTTCCTCACGATGTTGTTTACTAAATTTAGAGAAATTAAACTCATGAACCATATCATCCAAGCCAATAGTAACAACATTCTTTTCGCAATCTATCCTAGCATTAACAGTGTTCAAGAAGGGTCTACCAAATATAATGGGACAAAAGCTATCTTGCGGAGAAGTAAGAACAAGAAAATCAGCAGGATATTTAGTTTTCCCACACAAGACTTCAACATCTCTAACAATTCCCATCGCTGAAATAGTATCTCTATTGGCAAGTTTAATTGTGACATCAATATCTTCTAATTCAGCAGGTGCAATTTCATGCTTGATTTCTTTATACAAGTCATAAGGTATAACAATAGCACTAGCACCCATATCACATAAGCCATGATAACAATGATCTCCTATTTTAACAGAAATAACAGGCACGCCTACCACAGGTCTATGTTTATCTTTAGCACAAGGTTTAGCAATTCTAGCAGTTTCACCTTCGAACTGAATAACATGCCCATCAATATTATCAGACAAGAGATCTTTAACAATAGCAATATTAGGTTCTACTTTAACTTTCTCAGGAGGTGTATAAGTTCTAATATTTCTTTTACGAACAACAGTTGAAGCTTTAGCATGATCCTTTACTCTAACAGGGAAAGGTGGTTTCTCAACATAAGAAGTAGGAACAATAGGATCATTATAAGTGTCAGTCTTTTCTTCAACTTTAATAGGTGCAACTACTTTTACTTCTATGGGAGGATGATATTTAAACCACTTCTCCTTAGGGAGATCAACATAAGTAGCAAAAGATTCACAGAAAGAAGCTACTATCTCAGAGTCAAAACTTACGGAAAATATCGGTATCCATAAAAGATTTAACACAATCAAACTTAGGTGTCATACCTGACTCCTTACCTTCGTCGAGGTCCCAATCTTCAGAGTTGCGTTTAATTCTATCCAATAAATTCCATCTGAATTCAATAGTCTTCATCATAAATGAGCCAACACAAGAAGTATCGAGCATGGTTTGATTATTATGAGAAAGCCGAGCATAAAAACTTTGCATAATTATTTCTCTCGAGAGCTCATGATTGGGGCATGAATATAATATTGATTTAAGCCTCCCCCAAGCTTGAGCGATGCTTTCTCCTTCGCGAGGCCAGAAATTATATATATAATTGCGATCACGACGAACAAGATGCATAGGGTAATACTTTTGATGAAATTCCAATTTCAATCTTTTATAGTTCCATGATCCCATATCATCACATAGCCTATACCATATCAATGCGTCTCCCTTCAAAGATAAAGGGAAGACCTTCTTCTTAGCAACATCATCGGTACACCTGCAAGCTTAAATAATCCACAAACTTCATCCACATATATTAAGTGCTCATCAAGATGCTTTATTCCATCTCCTGTAAAAGGATTAGCTAGCAGTTTTTCCATCATACCCGAAGGAAATTCAAAAGGAGTTTCATTTTGAATAGGTTCAGTAGGTTGAGGAGCAACTCTTTGCTCAACTGGACGGGGTGAAGATACCCCGAACAAGCCCCCTCAGAGAATTACTTTCCATAGTAACAAGTGACAGTAAATTTCAGCACACTATATAAATTTTTCCTTACCAAATTCCACCTACCAAAGGCGCTACACTCCCCGGCAACGGCGCCAGAAAAGAGTCTTAATGACCCACAAGTATAGGGGATCTATCGTAGTCCTTTCGATAAGTAAGAGTGTCGAACCCAACGAGGAGCAGAAGGAAATGATAAGCGGTTTTCAGCAAGGTATTCTCTGCAAGTACTGAAATAAGTGGTAACAAATAGTTTTGTGATAAGATAAATTGTAACGAGCAACAAGTAACAAAAGTAAATAAAGTGCAGCAAGGTGGCCCAATCCTTTTTGTAGCAAAAGACAAGTCGGAACAAACTCTTATAATAGGAAAAGCGCTCCCGAGGACACATGGGAATATCGTCAAGCTAGTTTTCATCACGTTCATGTGATTCGCGTTCGATACTTTGATAATTTGATATGTGGGTGGACCGGTGCTTGGGTGCTGTTCTTACTTGAACAAGCATCCCACTTATGATTAACCTCTATTGCAAGCATCCGCAACTACAACAAAAGTATTAAGGTAAACCTAACCATAGCTTGAAACATGTGGATCCAAATCAGCCCCTTACGAAGCAACGCATAAACTAGGGTTTAAGCTTCTGTCACTCTAGCAACCCATCATCTACTTATTACTTCCCAATGCCTTCCTCTAGGCCCAAATAATGGTGAAGTGTTATGTAGTCGACGTTCATATAACACCACTAGAGGCTAGACAACATACATCTTATCAAAATATCAAACGAATACCAAATTCACATGACTACTAATAGCAAGACTTCTCCCTTGTCCTCAGGAACAAACGTAATTACTCACAAAGAATATTCATGTTCATAATCAGAGGGGTAATAATATGCATATAGGATCTGAACTTATGATCTTCCACCAAATAAACCAACTAGTATCAACTACAAGGAGTAATCAACACTACTAGCAACCTACTAGCACCAATCCCGGACTTTGAGACAAGAATTGGATACAAGAGATGAACTAGGGTTTGGAGATGAGATGGTGCTGGTGAAGATGTTGATGGAGATTTCCCTCTCCCGATGAGAGGAGTGTTGGTGATGACGATGGTGATGATTTCCCCCTCCCGGAGGGAAGTATCCCCGGCAGAACAGCTCTGCCGGAGCTCTAGATTGGTTCCGCCAAGGTTCTGCCTCGTGGCGGCGGAGTCTCGTCCCGAAAAGTTTTTTTTGATTTTTTCCTCATCGAAAGACTTCATATAGGAGAAGATGGACGCCGGAGAGCCACCAGGGGGCCCACGAGGTAGGGGGCGCGCCCTAGGTGGGGGGGCGCCCCCCACCCTCGTGAGCAGGGTGTGGGCCCCCTGGTCTTCATCTTTGGCAAGGATTTTTCTTTATTTATTTTAAGATGTTTCGTGGAGTTTCACGATTTTTGGAGTTGCGCAGAATAGGTCTCTAATATTTGCTCCTTTTCCAGCCCAGAATTCCAGCTGCCGGCATTCTCCCTCCTTATGTAAACCTTGTAAAATAAGAGAGAATAGCCATAAGTATTGTGACATAAAGTTAAATAACAGTCCATAATGCAATAAATATCAATATAAAAGCATGATGCAAAATGGACGTATCAATCACCTTGCAAGAAATGAGACAAATGAGTTAGTTGCGAGATGATGCATTACGGAACGATTAAAGAGACTTGCCGGTAATGACATTGAGCTAGGTATTGGGATACTGACGATCGAATCTCGGGCAAGTAACATACCGATGACAAAGGGAACAACGTATATTGTTATGCGGTTTGACCGACAAAGATCTTCGTAGAATATGTAGGAACCAATATGAGCATCCAGGTTTCGCTATTGGTTATTGACCGGAGACATGTTTCGGTCATGTCTACATAGTTCTCGAACCCGTAGGGTCCGCACGCTTAAAGTTCTATGATGATCGGTATTATGAGTTTATATGTTTTGATGTACCGAAGGTAGTTCGGAGTCTCAGATATGATCACGGACATGACGAGGAGTCTCAAAATGGTCGAGACATAAATATTGATATATTGGAAGCCTACATTTGGACATCGAAAGAGTTCCAGGTGAAATCGGGATTTTATCGGAGTACCCGGGGGTTACCGGAACCCCCTGGGGGCGTAATGGGCCTACATGGGCCTTAGTGGAAATAGAGGGCAGCAAGGGGAGTGTAGGGCGCGCCCCCCAAGGCCCAAACCGAATTTGTTTAGGGCAAGGGGGGCCAGCCCCCTCTTTCCTTCTCCTCCTCTCCCTTTCCTTCCCCTTCTCCTACTCCTACTAGGAAAGGAGGAGTCCTACTCCCGATGGGAGTAGGACTCCCCCCTTGGCGCGCCCTCCTTGGCCGGCCGCCTCTCCCCCTTGCTCCTTTATATACGGGGGCTGGGGGGCACCTCTAGACACACAAGTTGATCATTGATCTCTCCCAGCCGTGTGCGGTGCCCCCTCCACCATAATCCTGTTGGGGAACGTAGCATAAATTCAAAATTTTCCTACGTGTCACCAAGATCTATCTATGGAGTAATCTAGCAACAAGGGAGGAGTGGATCTACATACCCTTGTAGATCGCGCGCGGAAGCGTTCAAGAGAACGGGGTTGATGGAGTCGTACTCGTCGTGATCCAAATCACCGATGATCCTAGCGCCGAACGGACGGCACCTCCGCGTTCAACACACGTACGGAGCAGCGACGTCTCCTCCTTCTTGATCCAGCAAGGGGGGAGGAGAGGTTGATGGAGATCTAGCAGCACGACGGCGTGGTGGTGGAAGTAGCGGGATTCCAACAGGGCTTCGCCAAGCGCTGCGGGAGGAGGGAGATGTGTCATGGGAGAGAGAGGGAGGCGCCAGGGCTTAGCTGCGGCTGCCCTCACTTCCCCCCACTATATATGGGGCCAAGGGAGAGGGGGGGCGCAGCCTTGGCCCTTCCTCCAAGGAAGGGTGCGGCTAGGGAGGAGTCCATCCTCCCCAAGGCACCTAGGAGGTGCCTTCCCCATTTAGGACTCTTCCTTTCCCTTATCTCTTGGTGCATGGGCCTCTTGGGGCTGGTGCCCTAGGCCCATATAGGCCAAGGCGCACACCCCTACAGCCCATGTGCCCCCCCGGGGCAGGTGGACCCCCTTGGTGGACCCCCGGACCCCTTTCGGCACTCCCGGTACAATACCGATAATGCGCGAAACTTTTCCGGCGACCAAAACAAGACTTCCCATATATAAATCTTTACCTCCGGGCCATTCCGGAACTCCTCGTGACGTCCGGGATCTCATCCGGGACTCCGAACAACTTTCGGGTTACCGCATACTAATATCTCTATAACCCTAGCGTCACCGAACCTTAAGTGTGTAGACCCTACGGGTTCGGGAGACATGCAGACAAGACCGAGATGACTCTCCGGTCAATAACCAACAGCGGGATCTGGATACCCATGTTGGCTCCCACATGTTCCACGATGATCTCATCGGATGAACCACGATGTCAAGGACTTAATCAATCCCGTATACAATTCCCTTTGTCTATCGGTACGACACTTGCCTGAGATTCGATCGTCGGTATCACGATACCTTGTTCAATCTCGTTACCGGCAAGTCTCTTTACTCGTTTCGTAACACATCATCCCGTGATCAACTCCTTGATCACATTGCGCACATTATGATGATGTCCTACCGAGTGGGCCCAGAGATACCTCTCCGTTTACACGAAGTGACAAATCCCAGTCTCGATTCATGCCAACCCAACAGACACTTTCGGAGATACCTGTAGTGTATCTTTATAGCCACCCAGTTACGTTGTGACGTTTTGCACACCCAAAGCACTCCTACGATATCCGGGAGTTGCACAATCTCATGGTCTAAGGAAATGATACTTGACATTAGAAAAGCTTTAGCATACGAACTACATGATCTTGTGCTAGGCTTAGGATTGGGTCTTTGTCCATCACATCATTCTCCTAATGATGTGATCCCGTTATCAATGACATCCAATGTCCATGGTCAGGAAACCGTAACCATCTATTGATCAACGAGCTAGTCAACTAGAGGCTTACTAGGGACATGGTGTTGTCTATGTATCCACACATGTATCTGAGTTTCCATCAACACAATTCTAGCATGGATAATAAACGATTATCATGAACAAGGAAATATAATAATAACTAATTTATTATTGTCTCTAGGGCATATTTCCAACAAATCCACCTCGGTCATATCGTAGCGGTGCTTAGGCGAAGCCCTGCGACGGTAGCTTCATCAACATCGTCACCACGCCGTCGTGCTGATGAAACTCTCCCTCGAGCTCTACTGGATCGTGAGTTCGCGGGACGTCACCGAGCTGAACGTGTGCTGAACGCGGAGGTGCCATACGTTTGGTACTGAGGATCGGTCGATCGTGAAGACGTACGACTACATCAACTATGTTGTCATAACGCTTCCGCTTAACGGTCTACAAGGGTACGTGGACGACACTCTCCCCTCTCGTTGCTATGCATCACCATGATCTTGCGTGTGCGTAAGAATTTTTTGAAATTACTACATTCCCCAACATTATCTTCAAGTTCTGGGTGCAAAGGTAAGTGCTCCTTGTCCAACAGGTAGGTGCCTGTACCCATCTTTCAGTTGATGAACTCCTGAATGTGTCAGCCTTCTTCTTCTCGGGCGACCACGCGTCAGCGCGCTTCCGTCGACGCCCCCGCGCTCTCCCCCTCCCCTCAGCTCCTCTCCAATACCACCACCGACAACCGCGTGTGTGCGGTGGCGATGGCGCTCACAAATCGACAAGGACAAGGTTGGGTGGCGGTGCATCCAGATCCTGACTGAGCTCGTCAAGGTCCCCTCCCCCTCTCTCGCCCTTCTTCACATCCTCTCCATGGTTCTATAGTGGGTCTGTTTTAATTCAATTTGTTCAACTTGCTATGAACTCTTCCCTCAACGTCAAATCTCTTAGCTTCAGAGGCTGTTTTTACCAACCCTGGCTAAGAAAATAAATGTGTCAGGGCGTACAACTTGATATGGAAGGAATTCTATGCAGGGAAGGGAATTGCCCTTTTTCTATTTAGTATCATCGGCAATATTTAGTCTTCATCTTGAAAAATCAAGTTTCACATTGGAGATTTTATTCAGCACGACACATGTCTCCTGTGATGTACTACAAGGAAACATCCATTTCACCCCCAGTTGCCTCGTACTTGAAAACTGCGAGCAATGATGTATGCGTGACGCCCACATGTAACTAGCAACTGAACTGTGTCCATTTATTTTCCAGTTTCCACTTTATCTTTATGAGAAAGAAATGTGTGTTTCTGTTTTTCTTCCTTCATTTCCAGTCCATACATTACATACTGCTTGTACTGGCTAATTTTGCCAAGGCCCATGTGTTGCATGGTCCTTGATTTATCATACATCCAACCCCTCTCTTTCTTCCATTGAACCTGACACCTGCTGTACATTTCATCGTAGTTGCACTTGACGTTTCAGTCCACGTTTCTCACTAGTTAATCAGTGAGTTCATTTAGAATTACAGAAAAAGCCCAGCTGAAAGGTGCCGCAGTCTGGAAAATTTACAACTAATGTCCATTCATATATACATAGGTGCAGAGGATATTCCGATTTGCTCTTCTTCATTGACGTGGTTTCCTCACGCAGGTGCAGAGGTGACTTTGTTGTGCGCGGCGGTGAAGTCGCCCACTCACCAGCTAGTACGTCAGCTTGCCCGTGCGAGATCTAGTTCGACTGCCAAAAGGCGTCAAACAGTGAGTGCACCTTCTGTTTCTTGCTGCCTTCGATGGTGTTCGCAATCTGTTCTCAGAGGGAAAAAACATTTCAGGGGAATAGGAGATACTAAAACATGGACTGCATAGGGGTTGAGGCTTCGCTGCCTAGATGCATCCAATCTCGATAATCAACTCAATTGTATGTTGTGCAGGGCGCCACTCAATCATTCCTCTGTTGAGAGAGAGAGAGAGAGAAGGATTTTTAGTTGTGAGCTGCCAGTGCTAGCATGTGAACAAAACCTCAGACTAAATCTTGTTTAATTCAATTTGTTTAACTTGCTATGAACTCTTCCCTGTTGTTTGGATCCAGCATCGAATCTCTTAGCTTCCGAGGCTGGAGATGCACAACCCTTATTGTGTTTATTTCTACCAACCCTGGCTAAGAGAAGAAATTTATTAGGGTCTGGAACTTGATATGGAAGGAATTCTATGCGGGGAATTTAGTCCTTTTCTATTTAGTATCATTAGCAATATTTAGTCTTCAGCTTGAAAAATCAAGATTCACATTGGAGATTTAATTCAGCATGACACGTATCTCCTGTAGTATACAAGGAAACATTTCTTTCACCCCCAGTTGCCTCATACTTGACACCTGCTGTCCATTTTCATCGTAGCGTTTCAGTCCATGTCTCCCACTAGTTAATCAGTGAGTTCATCCAGAATTCCAAAAAAAGCCCAGTGGAAAGGTGTTGCTGTCTGGAAATTTTGCAACTACTATTCATTCATATATACATATATCTGTTTAATAAAAAATGCCATCTTTAAAATTGTAGGTCCTCAATCAAGCTCCATATATCCATGCAGTTAGGTAATGACCATGTCAAAGGCTGCACCTGCACACCCTGAGGCCTGCATACATAAATGGACAGTGAGGTGATGCGAAGTTGCAAACATCTTGTGCAGAAAAGGGAGTACACCAAAATGAGAGCATGCATACAAGCATGATGGGTTCTTAAGCTTGTGCGGTGCCCAAGGTACTATTCTTTTTCTTATGTAGTAACATGGGCAATGTTTACTCTGCAGCTTAAAAACTTTATTTCCACATTAAAGATTTAATTCCGGGCCGAGGCCGAGGTATGCCCTCCTCTCCTTCCTTCCCCTTCCCGTCAAGTGCTTGTGTCTAAAGCAATGTTGCTCTTGTCAAGACTTGTTACCAAATCAAATACTGGAAATACAACTTGGATGTTGGTGTAGAACTTCCTGGTCTGTTTTTGGTGAACTATTGTTGTTTTATTGTAGTTTGAGTTCCTATATCGATGCAGATATATGATCAGAAACAAATCTGCTTATGTATGGGACTGGCACATCTCATTTCAACATGGCTGGTGTGTTTTATTTTTATTGTTCAAGTAGTTTCCAGGCTAGCTGAATCCTTTTCTTGGGATGAAGCATCTCAACCTGGTAGGTACAACAAAATAACAAAATATAAGATGTATTTGCAAATACATCTTCAGAATATGAGATGAGATAAATTAGGATCAATGATGGCCACCACAAATTTGTTTTGGCTGATGTCCGACTTGGTGGATAATTTTATTTTCCACTTTCTAGCTCCAACCGTCCTAAGTTGCCTTTTGTTGCCTTTGCACAAATTACTCAATATTGTGCCCTTGTCCTTCCTGTCTCTTACATAGAATTACACATTTCATGTATGTTAGAGTTGCACAGAGAATAGCTTTATCTTTGTATCTTCTCTTCTATTCTCTGCCGCCATTTTTGTAACAGTGTTAGTTCGTTAAGAACAGTAGTATTGAAATCTCTGTTCTAAGACTGCCTCCATGCGGATAAGATGTTCTTTCCCAGCAGATTTCCTATTGTAGGGCTTGTTGTATGTCCTTTGAAATCTGACTGGTTTATCTTCTTGTCACATCTAATCAGTTTCACATGGATTTGTGTGTTTCAGAGTTAATTATATAGAAAGGAGGAAGGTTCCTGTGCTTGGAGTTGAGTTATGTGGATGTTCTGACTTTTAAAGACATCTAAGTTTTCTTTAGTCAAGTATGTTGTTACTTTAGAATAACTTAGTATGACTGCTATCTTGAACAATTCGTTAAAAATAAACAAGCAGATCCTGTCAAAATAAATTAATTAATTAAACAAGCCGATACCAAGGCTACAATTATTTTATACGACCGCATTGTTTGTTTTCAACTTGTGCACTAAGCACTGCACTAGAGATGATTTTTTGTAAGGATAAGAGGTGGTGACTGAGTGAGTGCTTGTTTGTGTGGGCTTTTGCAGAGGTGCTGCTGGCATGATCATGTGCTGGAACCTGGAAAAGAAGCAGAAGAAGAACAAGAAAGCGGGGGCATCACGGGAGATGAGGGCGACGATGTGGTTCCGCATGGCTTCTCTGGCCTTGACGTCATGGAAGGTCCTCTCTTGCCCATCTCCTCTGTTTGTTTGGTTCTAGGCGATTCTGTTTTCTCTCTCTTTGCAATGGGATTTAATCATGAGCAGATTCACTCATCAATCAATTTTCCCCACAAGTTGGAGCTCACTGTGGCTGTGACTAGGGAGGTTTATTGCAAAATTGCCCTAACAGTTTATGGGCCTCGTAATGCTTTTTGCTTCTTGTTTGTTTTAACTGGATGGTCATGTGAATTAGGTGTGCATGCCTACAAGTCTTGTCTTTGTTGGTTTACCCAAGTTGTCGATGCTTTGCTCTAGCCTGCCTAGTTTCTATTCTTTTTTTATGCGATACCATACTGAGGACTGTCCAGTGTTTAGTTCATTGTTTTAACTCACTGCTATTATATTACCTAAATTTGCTACTGGATGGACATTGTTTGGTTAGCGCTTCCATTCTTGGTGGACTAAATTGGATGAATACAATGTGTAAGCTTTATATATGGCAAACATATATAAAGTGCTTGTGTCCCAGCCCTATTCTGAATTTTTTCTTTATTTTAATCTGAAAATTGTGAGACGTAGGGATACGCGTATCCCACATGTATTCGGGCATATCCCAGTCCTGGTGCATCTCTAAGGATGGTATCTGAGTAAAGGTGGCTCTTGAAAAGGTGCTCCTTTCCTGATCATATATTCTGAGAAATTGTGTGCAAATTTTAAATGAACACCCAGCAGTATGCTAGTGGTATTAATTTAGATGCGTTCTATCTCAATTCCTTCACCTATTTCTTGCTATAGTATGTACCTTTGTTAAGCATGGCTACTATAGAAGCTTACTAAGGACTATTTCTGTATTTTATCTTTCAATGCTTGTTTCCTGTGATGAATCTTAAGGATGATATCTGACAAAGGTGGCTCCTCAATGAGTTCTCCTTGCTTGATTAAGCATCCTAAACTGATCGATTGTTTTGAGCAGACTACTGTAATTGAATAATTTAAAAACTAACCTATATTTCTTTTCTACTTGTTTGGTGTGATGAGATCACACAGATGGTTTATGAAAATGTGTATCTTTAAAACGGTATCTAGCTTGTGATCCTGCATGGGAAACCTGGTTTATTTATTTTCTAGTAATGAGAAGGTACTTGTTGGGAGCGCTACTCTTTTATTTGCGTGGTGCAGCTATTGATCGTGTACTTGTGATTCTGCACGAGAAATTTGTGTGAACTAGTAGAGCTTTCCAGGGATTCATGCTAAAGCTTTTGTCTTGCGTTGTCAACAGGCAAGGTACGCGGTGGTAGGTTCGGTCTCCGGCCTCGGCGTCTTCCGTTGGCCCTGTTGCCTTGTGGTGTATGCTTAGTCATTATAACAGTGCCTTGTTACTATTTTCAGCCTCACACCTTTCTAACCAACCCAAGACAAACCAAATCAAAAATCAACTGCTACTGCTGACTGATACGTCTCCAATGTATCTATAATTTTTGATTGCTCCATGCTATATTATCTTCTGTGTTGGACATTATTGGGCTTTATTATACACTTTTATATTATTTTTGGGACTAACCTACTAACCGGAGGCCCAGCCCAGAATTGCTGTTTTTTTTGCATATTTTAGGATTTCGAAAAAAAGGAATATCAAACGGTGTCCAAACGGAATGAAACCTTCGGGAACGTGATTTTTGGAACGAACAAGATCCAGGTGACTTGGACCCTACGTCAAGCAACCAACAGGGAAGCCACGAGGTAGGGGGTGCGCCTACCCCAACCAGGCGTGCCCTCCACCCTCGTGGGCCCCATGTTGCTCCACCGACGTACTCCTTCGTCCTATATATACCTACGTACCCCCAAACGATCAAAGACGGAGCCAAAACCCTAATTCCACCGCCGTAACTTTCTGTATCCACGAGATCCCATGTTGGAGCCTGTTTCGGAGCTCCGCCGGAGGGGGCATCGATCATGGAGGGCTTCTACATCAACACCATACCCTCTCCGATAAAGTGTGAGTAGTTTACCTCAGACCTTCGGATCCATAGTTATTACCTAGATGGCTTGTTCTCTCTTTTTGGATCTCAATACAAAGTTCTCCCCCTCTCTTGTGGAGATCTATTCGATGTAATCTTCTTTGGCGGTGTGTTTGTTGAGACCGATGAATTGTGGGTTTATGATCAAGTTTATCTATGAACAATATTTGAATCTTCTCTGAATTCTTTTATGTATGATTGGTTATCTTTGCAAGTCTCTTCGAATTATCAGTTTGGTTTGGCCTACTAGATTGATCTTTCTTGCAATGGGAGAAGTGCTTAGCTTTGGGTTCAATCTTGCGGTGTCCTTTCCCAGTGACAGTAGGGGAAGCAAGGCACGTATTGTATTGTTGCCATCGAGGATAACAAGATGGGGTTTTTATCATATTGCATGAATTTATCCCTCTACATCATGTCATCTTGCTTAAGGCGTTACTCTATTCTTATGAACTTAATACTCTAGATGCATGCTAGATAGCGGTCGATGTGTGGAGTAATTGTAGTAGATGCAGGCAGGAGTCGGTCTACTTTCTCGGACGTGATGCCTATATACATGATCATACCTAGATATTCTCATAACTATGCTCAATTCCGTCAATTGCTCAACAGTAATTTGTTCACCCACCGTAAAATACTTATGCTCTTGAGAGAAGCCACTAGTGAAACCTATGGCCCCTGGGTCTATCTTCATCATATTAATCTTCCAACACTTAGTTATTTCCTTTGCCTTTTACTTTGCTTTTATTTTACTTTGCATCTTTATCATAAAAATACCAAAAATATTATCTTATCATATATATCAGATCTCACTCTCGTAACTGACCGTGTATGGATTGACAACCCCTTATCACGTTGGTTGCGAGGATTTATTTGTTTTGTGCAGGTGCGAGGGACTTGCGCGTATCCTCCTACTGGATTGATACCTTGGTTCTCAAAAACTGAGGGAAATACTTACGCTACTTTGCTACATCACCCTTTCCTCTTCAAGGGAAAACTAACGTAGTGCTCAAGAGGTAGCAAGAAGGATTTCTGGCGCCGTTGCCGGGGAGGTCTACGCAAAAGTCAACATACCAAGTACCCATCACAAACCCTTATCTCCCGTATTACATTATTTTCCATTTGCCTCTCGTTTTCCTCTCCCCCACTTCACCCTTGCCGTTTTATTCGCCTTCTCTCTCTCTCTCTATCCTCCCTCTCTTTCTCTCTTTACCTCTTTTTGCGCGTTCCCCATTTGCTTGTCATTATGGCAAGTCCTCTATCTTCTCCGTTGTCTCCCGAGAATGAAGTTCTAAATTATAAGCAAAGGGAGGGAGAAAATCTAAAAGACGCTTGGTATATAATTTGCAATGCTCAAAATAGATCTACCAGGAAGCAATCTACTTCCGTTCTTCTTTGCAATTTTTATGTAGGCGCTACTCCTTGGCATAGATATATCCTTGATACCATTATCGGAGGGAACTTCTTGGGTAGCCATACTTTTGATTCTTATAATGCTATGATAGATTTGTTTGGCTCACCTCCTCTTTTGGTTAATGGAACTATGTTAACTTTGGAGCATGTAATCCAAAAACTTGAAATTATTGAAAATAAAGTTGCTACCGTTGAGTTAATTGAAAATTTCGATAAAAAGATCCACAACCAAATTACCCAATATGGATCTAAAGTAGGAGTAACTTTGAAAAATATTAAAGAGAAGGAACCTATAGTTAATGAAAGAATAAATCATGATTCCACTAGAATCGATAAACTTGAGGGTATCATTACCAACATCGGAACCACTTTTTCTTCCGTAAAGAATACTCCAAGTCCTCCAACAAAAATTTCCAAGATTATGTATGTTCCTAAAAATAAAGGTGAATCCTCTAGCAAAGAAACTGCGGATCTCAAATCTATAAGTATTCATCCTAATCTTTTTGCTATCATTAAGGAACCATTTGCTATTAATGATTTCTTCGATCTTGTGCCTAAAAGTTTTATAATCAATAAAAAGATAGAAACTCCTAAGGATGGTAGATGCCTCATTGAAGAATTACCTACCAAAGATGGCAATACCTAGATCTATCCTTGCTTTTTATGCCTAGCTAGGGGCGTTAAACGATAGCGCTTGTTGGGAGGCAACCCAATTTTATTTTTATTCCTTGATTTTTTCTCATGTTTAGTAATAAATAATTTATATATCCTATGTTTTGGTTGTGTTTTTGTGTTTAATTAGTGTTTGTGCCAAGTAGAACCGTTGGGAAGACTTAGGGAAAGTCTTGTTAATCTTGCTGTAAAAAACAGAAACTTTAGCGCTCACGAGAACTGCTGCCATTTTTATTTGGAAAGTGCTATTTAGTTAATTCTTTTCGCATATGATTAATAGATAAATTCCTCACGTCCAGCAATTTATTTTGGAATTTTTGGGGTTCCAGATCTTGCGCTAGCTACAGATTACTACAGACTGTTCTGTTTTTGATAGATTCTGTTTTTCGTGTGTTGTTTGCTTATTTTGATGAATCTATGGCTAGTAAAATAGTTTATAAACCATAGAGAAGTTGGAATACAGTAGGTTTAACACCAATATAAATAAAGAATGAGTTCATTACAGTACCTTGAAGTGGTCTTTTGTTTTCTTTCGCTAACGGAGCTCACGAGATTTTCTACTTTAAGTTTTGTGTTGTGAAGTTTTCAAGTTTTTGGTAAAGGTTTGATGGATTATGGAACAAGGAGTGGCAAGAGCCTAAGCTTGGGGATGCCCATGGCACCCCCAAGATAATCTAAGGACACCAAAAAGCCAAACTTTGGGGATGCCCCAGAAGGCATCCCCTCTTTCATCTACTTCCATCGGTAACTTTACTTGGAGCTATATTTTTATTCACCACATGATATGTGTTTTGCTTGGAGCGTCTTGTATGATTTGAGTCTTTGTTTTTTAGTTTATCACAATCATCCTTGTTGTACACACCTTTTAAGAGAGACACACATGATTCGGAAATTATTAGAATACTCCATGTGCTTCACTTATATCTTTTGAGTTATATAGTTTTGCTCTAGTACTTCACTTATGTCTTTTAGAGCACGGTGGTGGATTTGTTTTATAGAAACTATTGATCTCTCATGCTTCACTTAGATTATTTTGAGAGTCTTAAATAGCATGGTAATTTGCTTAAATAATCCTAATATGCTAGGTATTCAAGATTACTAAAAACTTTCTTATGAGTGTTTTGAATACTAAGGGAAGTTTGATGCTTGATGATTGTTTTGAGATATGGAGGTAGTGATATTAAGGTTGGGCTAGTTTAGTAGTTGTGAATTTGAGAAATACTTGCGTTGAAGTTTGCAAGTCCCGTAGCATGCACGTATGGTAAACGTTATGTAACAAATTTGAAACATGAGGTGTTCTTTGATTCTCCTCCTTATGAGTGGCGGTCGGGGACGAGCGATGGTCTTTTCCTACCAATCTATTCCCCTAGGAGCATGCGCGTAGTGCTTGGTTTTTGATGACTTGTAGATTTTTGCAATAAGTATGTGAGTTCTTTATGACTAATGTTGAGTCCATGGATTATACGCACTCTCACCTTTCCATCATTGCTAGCCTCTTCGGTACCGTGCATTGCCCTTTCTCACATTGAGAGTAGGTGCAAACTTCACCGGTGCATCCAAACCCCGTGATATGATACGCTCTTTCACACATAAGCCTCCTTATATCTTCCTCAAAACAGCCACCATACCTACCTATTATGGCATTTCCATAGCCATTCCGAGATATATTTCCATGCAACTTTCCACCATCCCGTTTATCATGACACATTCATCATTGTCATATTGCTTAGCATGATCATGTAGTTGACATAGTATTTGTGGCAAAGCCACCGTTCATAATTCTTTCATACATGTCACTCTTGTTTCATTGCGTATCACAGTACACCACCGGAGGCATTCATATAGAGTCATACCTTGTTCTAGTATCGAGTTGTAATCATTGAGTTGTAAATAAATAGAAGTGTGATGATCATCATTTAATAGGGCATTGTCCCCCAAAAAAGAGAAAGGCCAAATAAAAAAAGAAGGCCCCAAAAAAATTGAAAAGGGACAATGCTACTATCTTTTTTTCCACACTTGTGCTTCAAAGTAGCACTATGATCTTCATGATAGAGAGTCTCTTGTTTTGTATATTCCAACAATGGGAATTTTTCATTATAGAAGTTGGCTTGTATATTCCAACAATGGGCCTCCTCAAGTTCCCTAGGTCTTCGTGAGCAAGCAAGCTGGATGCACCCACTAGTTTGTTTTGTTGAGCTTTCACACATTTATAGCTCTAGTGCATCCGTTGCATGGCAATCCCTACTCCTTGCATTAACATCAATCGATGGGCATCTCCATAGCCCATTGATTAGCCTCGTTGATGTGAGACTTTCTCCTTTTTTGTCTTCTCCACATAACCCCCATCATTATACTCTATTCCACCCATAGTGCTATATCCATGGCTCATGCTCATGTATTGCCTGAAGGTTTATGAAGTTTGAGATTACTAAAGTATGAAACAATTGCTTGGTTTGTCATCGGGGTTGTGTATGATGAGAGCATTCTTGTGTGATGAAAATGGAGCATGACTAAACTATATGATTTTGTGGGGATGCACTTTCTTTGGCCATGTTATTTTGAGAAGACATAATTGCTTAGTTAGTATGCTTGAAGTATTATTATTTCTATGTCAATATTAAACTTTTATCTTGAATCTTTAGGATCTGAATATTCATGCCACAATTAAGAAGAATTACATTGAAAATATGCCAAATAGCATTCCACATCAAAAATTATGTTTTTATCATTTACCTACTCGAGGATGAGCAGGAATTAAGCTTGGGGATGCTTGATACGTCTCCAACGTATCTATAATTTTTGATTGCTCCATGCTATCACTAGTAGAAAACAGGGCTTTGGTCCAGGCCGGGTCAGCCCATTAGTCCCGGTTCAGTCTAGAACCGAGACCAATGTGGGCATTGGTCTCGGTTCGTGAGCCCAGGGGGCCGGCCGGGCCACGTGGGCCATTGGTCCCGGTTCATCTGGACCTTTTGGTCCCGGTTGGTGGGATGAACCGGGACCAATGGGCCTCGCTCCTGGCCCACCACCATTGGTCCCGGTTGGTGGCTTGAACCGGGACCAAAGGCTCCCCTTTAGTCCCGGCTCATGTCACCAACCGGGACCAATGAGGTGCCTATATATACCCCCTCGCGCAAGAGCAGAGCACAGTGCTCTGTTTTTTCTGGCCGAGGGGGAGAGGGCTTTGTGGTGCTCTAGCTCACCTCCTATGCACATGAGGTGTTCGATGGAATGCCCGAGCCACACTACTTAAGCTTTCTCCCCTCGAAGCTCGACCTCCAAGCTCCATTTTCCTCGAGATTTGTCTAGATTTAGCGGTCCGTCACGCCCCGTCCCCGTCTTCACCGCCGTCGATCACCCGCGCCGATCTCATCACTGACACCACCGTGGTGAGCCTCTTGTTCTTATCTTCTTTCTGAAAGGAAAAATATTCTTACTTGTATGTTTAGATAGATACTTGTATCATTTTCTTACATTTATTATTGCATCTTATATAGTGCGATGGTTTTGGTATCCGCCCCTGTCGGCCCTCGTCCTGTCTATGATTCGGATGTGGTATGTATATTATCTTTATAACTATTGGTTCATTTATTGTTTATGAAAATTATGCCGACCAACGAGACATAGATTTTATTTATCTAGGATGTATGTGAATCGGAAATGCCAACCGACCCTATTGTCGAGAGGTTAAATTTAGTTGAAGAAGAAAAAAATTTGTTGAAGGAAAAAATAAAAAAAAATTGAGGAGGAGAAGATGATATTGGAGTTGCATGTTGCGAATGTCGTCGATGATCACAAGATCAAGATGGATGCAATGCGCTTGAAGATTAGAAAGATTAGAAAATATGCCATTCATACCGAGGCTTGGTATCATTATGCCGTTGGATCAATTGTTACCTTGGTTGCGATTATGATCGCATTTGTTTTCGCATTGAAATGTTTTACATAGTTTCAATGTATGGTTTAATTAATTAGATGCTCTGGAGAGCTATATGTTGTTAGATGAGAACTATGTATGCACTTTGGTTTTAATGTGATGATGAACTTCTATTAATTTGGACACTTAATTATATATAATGCACGCAGATGAACCGGCAATGGATGTACGGTGACAGACACACCCGCGAGTACATTAAGGGCGTGCGTGAGTTTCTCGATGCGGCTGAGGCAAACAAGCAGAATGGTTTTATGTGTTGTCCATGCACTGAATGTGGGAATACGAGGTCTTACTCTAACCGGAAAATCCTTCACTCCCACCTGCTTTACAAGGGTTTCATGCCACACTATAATGTTTGGACGAGGCACGGAGAAATAGGGGTTATGATGGAAGACGGCGAAGAAGAAGACTACGATGACAACTATGTGCCCCCTGAATACGGTGATGCTGCAACGGGGGGAGCTGGTGAAGATCAAGAGGAACCAGACGATGTGCCCAATGATGCTGCAACGGGTGAAGCTGCTGAAGATCAAGAGGAACCAGACGATGTGCCCGATGATGATGATCTCCGCCAGGTCATTGTCGATGCAAGGACACAATGCATTAGTCAAAAGGAGAAGCTGAAGTTTGATCACATGTTAGAGGATCACAAAAAAGGGTTATACCCCAATTGCGAAGATGGCAACACAAAGCTCGGTACCGTACTGGAATTGCTGCAGTGGAAGGCAGAGAATGCTGTGGCTGACAAAGGATTTGAGAAGCTACTGAAAATATTGAAGAAGAAGCTTCCAAAGGATAACGAATTGCCCGACAGTACATACGCAGCAAAGAAGGTCGTATGCCCTCTAGGATTGGAGGTGGAGAAGATACATGCATGCCCTAATGACTGCATCCTCTACCGCGGTGCATATAAGGATCTGAACGCATGCCCGGTATGCGGTGCATTGCGGTATAAGATCAGACGAGATGACCTTGGTGATGTTGACGGCGAGCCCCCCAGGAAGAGGGTTCCTGCGAAGGTGATGTGGTATGCTCCTATAATACCACGGTTGAAACGTCTGTTCAAAAACGAAGAGCATGCCAAGTTGATGCGATGGCACAATGAGAACCGAAAGAAAGATGGGAAGTTGGGAGCACCCGCTGACGGGTCGCAGTGGAGAAAAATCGAGAGAAAGTACTGGGATGAGTTTGCAAAGGACCCAAGGAATGTATGGTTTGCTTTAAGCGCGGATGGCATTAATCCTTTCGGGGAGCAGAGCAGCAATCACAGCACCTGGCCCGTGACTCTATGTATGTATAACATTCCTCCTTGATGTGCATGAAGCGGAAGTTCAATATGATGCCAGTTCTCATCCAAGGCCTTAAGCAACCCGGCAACGAAATTGATGTGTACCTAAGGCCATTAGTTGAAGAACTTTTACAGCTGTGGAATGAAAACGGTGTACGTACGTGGGATGAGCACAGACAGGAGGAATTTAACCTTAAGGCGTTGTTGTTCGTGACCATCAACGATTGGGCCGCTCTCAGTAACCTTTCAGGACAGACAAACAAAGGATACCACGCATGCACGCACTGTTTAGATGACACTGAAAGTATATACCTGGACAAATGCAGGAAGAATGTGTACCTGGGCCATCGTCGATTTCTTCCGACCAACCATCAATGTCGAAAGAAAGGCAAGCATTTCAAAGGCAAGGCAGATCACCGGAAGAAGCCCGCCATGCGCACCGGTGATCACGTGCTTGCTATGGTCAATGATTTACACTACGTAATCTTTGGAAAGGGTCCCGATGGACTAGTTGTTCCGAATGACGCTGAGGGACACGCACCCATGTGGAAGAAGAAATCTATATTTTGGGACCTACCCTACTGGAAAGACCTAGAGGTCCGCTCCTCAATCGATGTGATGCATGTGACGAAGAACCTTTGCGTGAACCTGCTAGGCTTCTTGGGCGTGTATGGGAAGACAAAAGATACACCTGAGGCACGGGAGGACCTGCAACGTTTGCATGAAAAAGACGGCATGCCTCCGAAGCAGTATAAAGGTCCTGCCAGCTACGCTCTTACGAAAGAAGAGAAATAAATCTTCTTTGAATGCCTGCTCAGTATGAAGGTCACGACTGGCTTCTCGTCGAATATAAAGGGAATAATAAATATGCCAGAGAAAAAGTTTCAGAACCTAAAGTCTCATGACTGCCACGTGATTATGACGCAACTGCTCCCGGTTGCATTGAGGGGGCTTCTACCGGAAAACGTCCGATTAGCCATTGTGAAGCTATGTGCATTCCTCAATGCAATCTCTCAGAAGGTGATCAATCCAGAAATCGTACCAAGGCTAAGGAGTGATGTGGCGCAATGTCTTGTCAGTTTCGAGCTGGTGTTCCCACCATCCTTCTTCAATATCATGACGCACGTCCTAGTTCATCTAGTCGACGAGATTGTCATACTGGGACCCGTATTTCTACACAATATGTTCCCCTTTGAGAGGTTCATGGGAGTCCTAAAGAAATATGTCCGTAATCGCGCTAGGCCAGAAGGAAGCATCTCCATGGGCCATCAAACAGAGGATGTTATCGGGTTTTGTGTTGACTTCATTCCTGGCCTTAACAAGATATGTCTCCCTAAATCGCGGTATGAGGGGAGACTGACTGGAAAAGGCACTCTTGAAAGAGACTCAATAATATGCAGGGACGAATATTCTTGGTCTCAAGCACACTACACAGTTCTACAGAACTCTACCTTGGTGACCCCGTATGTCGATGAACACAAGAACAGTCTGCGCTCCAAACACCCGGAGCAGTGCGACGACTGGATTACATGTGAACACATCAGGACTTTCAGCAGTTGGTTGGAAACACGTCTCAGAGGTGATAATACTGTTTGTGATGAGTTGTACTTGTTGTCCAGGGGACCATCTTTGACTGTATTGACTTACAAAGGATACGAGATAAATGGGAATACATTTTACATGATCGCCCAAGATCAAAAGAGCACAAACCAAAACAGCGGTGTCCGCTTTGATGCAGCAACCGAGAGCGGAAAGGATACATATTATGGTTACATAGTGGACATATGGGAACTTGACTACGGACCTGATTTTAAGGTCCCTTTGTTTAAGTGCAAATGGGTCAATCTGTTAGGCGGCGGGGTACAGGTAGACCCACAGTACGGAATGACAACAGTGGATCTGAAAAATCTTGGGTACACTGACGAACCGTTCATCCTAGCCAATGATGTGGCACAGGTTATCTATGTGAAGGGCATGTCTACCAAACCGATAAAAAGAAAAGATAAGGAAGCGAATACATCATATGATGAGCCAAAGCGCCACATAGTTCTTTCAGGAAAAAGGGACATCCTGGGAGTGGACGGCAAGACAGACATGTCTGAAGATTATGAAAAGCTTCATGAAATTCCTCCCTTCAATGTCAAGGCTGACCCAAGCATCCTGATAAACAATGAAGATTATCCATGGTTACGGCGCAATAAGCAAATGACACAAGCGAAGAAAAAGTGAAGACTTTCTCCCGCAACTATTATGATGATACCATGCCAAATTTGTAACAGACGAGTATGCTATGCCAACTTTTTCAGAGTTCATTTGAAAACTATGAATTTAGGTCGAATTTTCTCTATAGGTGCATCTATGTTCAAATTTTAACTATTCAAATTTGAAAACTAATGGCACTAATAGAAAGTTTATATTTTTTCTAAAACTAATGGCACTAACAGAAAGTTTATAATTTTGCTGACCTAAAAGCAAAAAGAATTAAAAAATAAAGCAAAAAACAAAAGAAAATAAATAATACAGAAAACAAAACGAAAAACTAGAAAAAAAATAAAAATAGCAACAATAAGTATTTTGTTGTAAGTAGAAACAAAATAAAATAAATAAAGCAACAAAGAAAACAAACAAACTAAAAAAGTGTTTTCAAATTTGAAAACTAATGGCACTAACATAAAGTTTATAATTTTTCTAAAACTAAAAGCAAAAATAATTAAAAAATAAAGCAAAAAACAAAAGGAAATAAATAATGCAGAAAACAAAACAAAAAAACTGGAAAAAATAGGGCTCACCCCTATAATATTTGATACGACTAACTAAAATTACCAAATTGAGTATAATGATAAAACACAGTAATATTAAATAGCAGGAAAAAGATTGACTCAAAAATCAATTTTTATAGTAAAGTTATTCATAAACTAGTGATTCACACAAATTTAAGAAAAATCAAATTTAAACTATTCAAAATTTAAAACTAATGGCACTAACAGAAAGTTTCTAATTTTTGTGACCTAAAATAAAAAAGAAATCACTACAAAACTATAAGTATTTAGTTCTAACTAGAAACAAAAAAACTAAAAAACTAAAAAAATGCCACCTAGTGGGCCCCCACGGCCTGAATACGACTAGAAACCCTACCATGGGCCAGGATTCAGGCCCGCGGGAGGCCCAGTAGGCCCACAGGCACAGATTGCAGTGTTAGGCCCGAAAGCCTGCTTTAGAGAGGAGCTCGAGAGGGAAGGCGCACCGCACCTTATAAACAGGTGCGCCTCCCTCTCAACTAGCGAGATGGGACTAAATATTTGGGTTCGGGGCAGCACAAGCCTTTGGTCCCGGTTGGTGGCACCAACCGGGACTAAAGGGGGGCATTAGTCCCGGTTGGTGCTACGACCCGGGACTAATGCCCCCCTTTAGTCCCGGTTGGTGCCACCAACCGGGACAAAAGGCCGCCGCTTTCCGCCCTTTGGTCCCGGTTGGTGGCACCAACCGGGACTAAAGGGGGGCATTATTCCCGGGTCGTAGCACCAACCGAGACCAATGCTCTTGCTATATATACAGCACTTTGCAGTTTTTGCCAAAATCCATCTGTTTCTTCTCGCTCCGACGCCTTCTGCTCCTCGTCGCCGTCGCCGTCGAGCCCTGCCCCGACACCGTCAGGCTGGTCCACCTCGCCGTCGCTGCCGCCGAGCCACTGCCCCAACACCGTCGCCGCGCCCGCCGCCCCTGCCGGCCCCGACACCATCGCCGTCGCCACGCGCGCCGCCCCTGCCCCGACCCCGTCGTCGTCGCCGCGCACGCCACCCGTTCCCCGACCCGTCGTCGTCGCCGCGCGCCGCCCCTTCCCCAACCCCGTCGCCGTCGCCCCGACCACACGCCGCCACCTTCGGTCCGGCCGCCGGCGCCCTTTCCTCTTATTTTTTTCATTATTATAAAAATGTGCATATATGTATATGTTCTCTGTGTATATATGTTCATATATGCAAAAGTTAGACTTTAGAAAAACTTTATATATGCAAAAGTGTATATATGCAAAAAATTATACATATATGCAAGTATATATGTATTTTATATATGCAAAAATTTATATATCTAGCTAGGAAGAAGGAAGAAAGGAAGAACAAGAAAAACTTATATATGAGAAATGTATGTATGTATGTATATATGAGAAATGTATGTATGTATAGATGTATGTATGTGGATACATGAGGGGGGTCGATATACCCCCTCTCCGATAACATTTTTGTGCATTTTAGGTTAGTGTATATATATGTTGATGTATATATGCAAAAGATAGATTTTTAGAAAAAAAATACTATTTTTTCTGTTGATGATATGATGATGTTTTTTTCATATATGCATTTTTTCATATATGTATTAATTTTATTAAGTTGTTAGTAGATATCGATTTTAGGTTAGTGCATTTTATCACTGATTTTAGGTTAGTTGATCGATTTAGTGCATTTTATGTTTGTTGCATTTTAGGTTAGTGCATTTTATGTTAGTGGAGGGAAAAAGTAAAATAAGGAAAAGGAAAATAAGTAGAGCTAGAAGGAGAAGAAGAAGGAGAAGACGAGGAGAGGAAGAAGAGGAAGAAGAAGAAACAAAGAGGAGAAGAAGAAGGAATAGAGGAGCTTCTTCTCTTTTTTTTCTCCTCTTTTTTTTCTTCTTCTTAATTTCTATTGGGAACGAGGGTGTCGAGGATCGCCGAGGGGTCGAGGGTCGGGAACTAGGGTAGAGGGTCGAGGGTCGTTAAGGTGTCAAGGGTCGAGGGTTTCAGGGTCGAGGGTTCGAGGGTTCTATAGGGTCGAGGGTCGAGGGTTCCAGGGTCGTCTAGGGGTCGAGGGTTCCAGGGTCGTCGAGGGTTCGAGGGATCGAGGATCGCCGAGGGGCGAGAGAGGTTTCCTAGTGTCAAAGTATTGAAGAAATCCATGGCTTCATCATTAGCCGGAAGTAACCAGGGCATGACGAAGTCCTCCAAAATTATTTTGGAATTGTGTCCCGGATAGGATAATTTGCCTTTTTGTATGAATTTCAGCAAAGGCCTTCCAAATAACGATATTTGGAAGGTTCTTGCTGAACTTTGTATCAAAAAGCGAATTATCCTATCTAGGACTCCGTTCCAAAATAACTTTGGAGAGCTTCGTACCATCATGCACATGTTACTTTCGCCTAATGATGCAGACATGGTTTTGTTGAATCCTTTGACACTACGCAACCTCCCGACCCCTCGGCGATCCTCTCGAACATGAGAGGAATAAGAGGATCGCCGAGGGGTCGAGGGTTCTAGGGTCGTCGAGGGTTCGAGGGGTCGAGGATTGCCGAGGGGTGGAGAGAGGTTTCCTAGTCTCAAAGTATTGAAGAAATCCATGGCTTCATCATTAGCCAGAAGTAACCAGGGCATGACGAAGTCCTCCAAAATTATTTTGGAATGGTGTCCTGGATAGGATAATTTGCCTTTTTGTATGAATTTCAGCAAAGGCCTTCCAAATAATGATATTTGGAAGGTTCTTGCTGAACTTTGTATCAAAAAGCGAATTATCCTATCTAGGACTCCGTTCCAAAATAACTTTGGAGAGCTTCGTACCATCATGCACATGTTACTTTCGCCTAATGATGAAGACATGGTTTTGTTGAATCCTTTGACACTACGCAACCTCCCGACCCCTCGGCGATCCTCTCGAACATGAGAGGAAGAAGAGGATCGCCAAGGGGTCGAGGGTTCCAGGGTCGTCGAGGGTTCGAGGGCTCGAGGATCGCCGAGGGGTCGAGAGAGGTTTCCTAGTGTCAAAGTATTGAAGAAATCCATGGCTTCATCATTAGCCAGAAGTAACCAGGGCATGACGAAGTCCTCTAAAATTATTTTGGAATGGTGTCCTGGATAGGATAATTTGCCTTTTTGTATGAATTTCAGCAAAGGCCTTCCAAATAATGATATTTGGAAGGTTCTTGCTGAACTTTGTATCAAAAAGCGAATTATCCTATCTAGGACTCCGTTCCAAAATAACTTTGGAGAGCTTCGTACCATCATGCACATGTTACTTTCGCCTAATGATGAAGACATGGTTTTGTTGAATCCTTTGACACTAGGCAACCTCCCGACCCCTCGGCGATGCTCTCGAACATGAGAGGAAGAAGAGGATAAAAAAAGAAGAGGAAGAAGAAAAAAAAGAGAAGAAAGAATAGAGGAGTTCTTCTCCTCTATTCTTTCTTCTCCTCTTTTTTTTCTTCTTCTTCCTCTTTTTTTTATCGGGGACGACGGTCGTCGAGGGACATAGATGTAGTGTCGTCGTTGTCGATATATACCCCCTCCCGATAGCTTACTATGATTAGGTAGCTAGTTCTACGTTTGGCACTAATATATCCATCTGTCATGTTTGAATAATAATTGCCATGTTGTAAATATTTGTAGAAACTATGGACACCGCCCTAGACGAAGCAAAAGAAGCGTTGTTGAGGGACATAATCGCAGAAGGAAGTGATGCCGTCTCGTTGTTTCTCAACGAAACCGATGGTCTGGAAGGAGAGGGTGAACAAGCTGGCTACGGTGACCTAATGCCGGTGCAAGAAGAAGAACATGAGGACGGCTCCGGTGACCCAATGTCGGTGCAAGAAGGAGACCGTGATGACGGCTCCGGTGACCGAACCGAGTCCGGCCAGGTATATATATTTGTTAAGCCTGTGCTGACTAGCTGATTGATGCATTCATTGTTTTGGTATGTACACATATTAATTAAGTCTTTGTTCTTTTTTCTAGCCCTCCGGATCGAGCACAACTTTGGTAAAGAGACGAGGCCCAAAGAAAAAGTTGAGCTCGGATGAAAAGTTTGAGATCATAGCAATCGCGCCCGACGGCCAACCGATTGAACCCCTCCGGACAAAGAGCGCATTTGTTGCTCAGTGCAGGGTTCTGGTTAGGGACAAGATCCCGATAAGCATCCAGCAATGGTTTAAGCCGGCTACAGAAGACCCTGAGGTGTCTTATGTCAATGATATGCAGAAAAATGATCTTTGGACTGAGCTGAAGTCAAATTTCACCCTACCGCCAGAGGATAATCCAGAGAACCCAGTTAAAGAGAAATTAATCAAGTCTTTTGCTCTTAAGAGGATGGCAGAACTATTCAGGAGGTGGAAGAAAGAGCTGAATAAGTTTGTCGAAAATAATGAGACACCAGAATTCAAGGGCAGATATGAGAAGATCAGAGATCACTGGCCCGCATTTTTGGCCCACAAGACATCGGAAAAGAGTAAGAAGATGTCGGCGACAAACAAGCAAAATGCTGCGAAGAAGATGCTTCACCATCGCACGGGGTCAGGTGGCTACCTCGTAGCCCGGCCTAAGTGGGCCAAGACTGAGAATGATCTGGTTGATAAAGGGATCGAACCAGAGACAATTAGCTGGCCAGACCGTTGCCGGACTTGGTTCTTCGGGGCTGGCGGAACCTTGGACCCTGTAACAGGGAAGTGCATTTGGACGAACGATCAAATGGACATACCAGTCAGGAAGCTTAAGCAGTATATCGAAGCAGCGCAACAAGGGAAGTTCTTTCCAGACAGAGAGAACGACGAGCTCACAATGGCCCTCGGGAATCCTGAGCACCCTGGACGGACACGAGGCATGCCAGGCTCCATTCCGTGGAAGGTTGGGTTTCCGGACGCAGGCGGTTACAAATCCCATGAGAGGAGGAAAAAAGTGCAGCAGACCCAAATGCAGGCCCTACAAGCAAGGGTAGACGCGATAGAGGAACCAGAAGCAAATCGTAGCAAACGTACTGCCGAAGCATCCCCCGAAGCTACCCCGCCTTCTCAGCGCAGAAGCAGCGTGGCTTCCACCGAGCTGCTTCAGCCGGAGCATGCCTTGATGGCTCCTGCCAGCTATCCCGTGGATGCTATCACGGAGTCTCAAAATTGCCACCTTATGACGCAATGGATGAATTTGAAGGTCAAGGCGGCTGTTGGCTCTGTTTATCCTACTGAACCCGGCGCAACTTTTCACTGCCGGCCGATTCCAGAAGGATATGCTAGGGTGATGGTGGATGAAATAACGGAGGGATTTGAGGACCTCTAGCTTGACCACCCTACCGGTGAAGGGGAGACTCGGCTGGGGTCTGCTCTGAAGACTCCATGCCTATGGCGGAAGGAGCTCATCAACCTTCCGACTGGACGCCTCCGCCTCCTGCTCCTCCTCCGGCGAGTCAGGGCACTCCGCCTCCTCCTCCGGCGAGTGACGATCAGGGACCTCGGCCGGCTCCTTCTCTGGCGCATGGCGGCACTCCGCCTCCTTCTCCGCCTGCGCCGACGCGCCCGAGCAGCCAGCCTCCTCCTTCTCCGCCTCGTCAGCAAGGGCGGAAGAGACCTGCCGCCGCTCGAGCTGCTCCGGCGCGTCGTAGTCCTTCTCCGCCTCGTAAGAAGTAAAGAAGACAACCGCTCCGTCTGCTCGGTCGGCGTCTAGCAGTACAACCAGAGGCGGGAGGACATACAGATTCGGTCCTTCTCTGAAGACTCCAAAGAAGTTACCATATGAGAGGACCCTGGAGGAGAACGCCGAGATCGTGCGAACTGAAGTGGATGACTCGTTTCAAGGGTTGAGAGCAAAGAGACATCCACCTCCGGAGGAGAAGGTAGATCCGGTGAAAGTGAAGCGCACTCTGGCTGCCCTGGCAAAACCACCCAAGTCTCCGCCGAAAGGCAACTATGAGCGCATTATTGCAAAGACATGGGCCGAAGCGGAGCGGTCGGGAAGTACAGTCAGTGATCAAAAGCTGAAAGAACGATGAGCAGCTGGGAAACAAATTGCCCAGCTCGGCGAACAAGCGAAGCAATCGTGCCCCCCCCCCCTCAAGGTGCCTAGCGACATCGTCGATCCGAGGATGGTGCCCGGTTATGGCAATGTTGACGATTACCTGCCCGACGATGTACATTATGATACCATGGAGGTGCAGATACACAGATACGAGTATGGGAAGCCTCTCGTCAAAGATGAAAAATCTTTAACAACGATGATGCGAAGATTACATGATTGGTACTTGAAAATCTGCAGAGAGTCTGGGGGAGGAGTACTTTGTATGCGAGAGTTAAACCGAAGCATGACCTCGTTGGAATTGAACTGTTGCCTATTCCATTTGAGGAGTTCTATCAGTTTTTCAATCAATTGGCCCTCGATAAAGCAACAATCACCTGCTACTGTCTGTAAGTACTACTACTTCTGTCATTAAGTCTCTCTATATAGCTCATCTCTTTCATTGCATGTATTTATAATTATCCTCACTATATTATGCATAATGAAGATCGCCGAATTGAAGAAAAGACAAATCGGTGATATTGGGTTCATTAACACATATCTTATAGATGCAACTGAGGTTCAACATCGTCCCGGAGATACCGAGGCCAACTTGCTACGATCATTCAAAAAAAATGAAAACAAAGATATAATACTCTTTCCTTACAACTTCAAGTGAGTGTTACTGTCTTGTGCATATTTGGTTTCCCTTATATATTAGTCCAGGTTATAGTAATGTAATTGATGAGTTATGCATGCGTGTGCAGTTTCCACTATATTCTCCTAGAGATTAGGCTTGAGCAGGGAGTAGTAACCGTCTTGGAATCTAAACGAAAAGATCCCAAGGAGTATGCGGACATGACTGAAATCCTTAAGAAGTAAGTTAAATCGATCATTATCCACCATATCAGCAACTTTGTTCATTTCCTGATATTAAGTAATTGTTTTCTTTGTCCGGCAGGGTTTGGAGAAAATTCACCAAAACAGTTCCGGGACTACCGAAGGAGCTGGAATTTAGACACCCGAAAGTAAGTACTATAGTAGCATGTTCCGCGCATCTCCTAGTGATTCAAGCGCTAGTTTCATCAATACCATTTAGCATTCTTGCTTATCAGTTTGATTGACCTCTATTTCTTGTAAAGTGGTTGTGGCAGGAAAAAGGGAATGATTTCTGTGGATACTACGTCTGCGAGTCCATCCGCCACACGACCTGTGAGCGGGGCGGGTACTCTGACGAACAATATGAAGTACGTAAATAACAACATTCATAATTTTATTTTATTACCATCATTTGTATTGAGTTTCATTCATATATATATATATGTATTGACCCCCTTCTTCAAATTAGATGTTTCGGAAGCGGGATGAACTCCTAGCACCAGCTCGCATGCGAGCAATTCAAGAGGAATTGGCGGCATTCTTTCTTGACCAAGTGATCGCTGAAGACGGAGGATACTATGTGGACCATGAGTCTGTATGATTATATTTGTAAGAGATAATTATTGTATATATGTAGCCGGTAGTGTCGGATAGATATACGAGAACTTGTTGTTCGACCAATCTCTCGGAGAAGGAGAGGTGGTCGATATCACTTCTCTCTGTATGCATATATGTTCATGACGATCTTCTGTTACCTTCGTTTGCTTACTAGCTAACTAGCGTGTCTAGTCCTCTCTATACGTATGTATAGTACATAGCGTCGACCAAGCACGGACGTAAGAGAGGACACTTCTCTCTATTAATTATAGCTAGCTAACACAATATATGAAACACCTAAATTAACCCCCCAAAACCCCCCAACCCCCCCCCCCCTTCAAAAAAAACAAAAACCCCAGCCACAGAAATGCTGACGCGTGGATGCCTATTGGTCCCGGTTGGTGCCACCAACCGGGACCAAAGGGTCTCCTGCCTGGGCTTTGCGCACTGCCCACATGGAGGCCCATCAGTCCCGGTTCTGGATTGAACCGGGACTAAAGGTACAGGGCATTAGTACCGACACTTCAGTCCCGGTTCAGGAACCGGGACTAAAGGCCCTTACGAACCGGGACTATAGGCCCTTTTTCTACCAGTGTATATTATCTTCTGTTTTGGACATTATTGGGCTTTATTATACACTTTTATATTATTTTTGGGACTAACCTACTAACCGGAGGCCCAGCCCAGAATTGTTTTTTGCCTATTTTAGGGTTTCGACGAAAAGGAATATCAAAGGGAGTCCAAACGGAATGAAACCTTCGGGAACGTGATTTTTGGAACGAACAAGATCTAGGAGACTTGGACCCTACGTCAAGCAACCAACAGGGAAGCCACAAGGTAGGGGGCGCGCCTACCCCCCCACACCCCCCAGGCGCGCCCGCCACCCTCGTGGGCCCCCTGTTGCTCCACCGACATACTCCTTCCTCCTATATATACCTACGTACCCCCAAACGATCAAAGACGGAGCCAAAACCCTAATTCCACCGCCGTAACTTCCTGTATCCACGAGATCCCATCTTAGGGCCTGTTCCAGAGCTCCGCCGGAGGGGGCATCGATCACGGAGGGCTTCTACATCAACACCACAGCCTCTCCGATGAAGTGTGAGTAGTTTACCTCAGACCTTCAGGTCCATAATTATTAGCTAGATGGCTTCTTCTCTCTTTTTGGATCTCAATACAAAGTTCCCCCCCTCTCTTGTGGAGATCTATTCGATGTAATCTTCTTTTGAGGTGTGTTTGTTGAGACCGATGAATTGTGGGTTTATGATCAAGTTTATCTATGAACAATATTTGAATCTTCTCTAAATTCTTTTATGTATGATTGGTTATCTTTGCAAGTCTCTTCGAATTATCAGTTTGATTTGGCCTACTAGATTGATCTTTCTTGCAATGAGAGAAGTGCTTAGCTTTGGGTTCAATCTTGCGGTGTCCTTTCCCAGTGACAGTAGGGGCAGCAAGACACGTATTGTATTATTTCCATCGAGGATAACAAGATGGGGTTTTTATCATATTGCATGAATTTATCCCTCTACATCATGTCATCTTGCTTAATGCGTTACTCTGTTCTTATGAACTTAATACTCTAGATGCATGCTGGATAGCAGTCGATGTGTGGAGTAATAGTAGTAGATGCAGGCAGGAGTCGATCTAGTTGTCTCGGACGTGATGCCTATATACATGATGATACCTAGATATTCTCATAACTATGCTCAATTCTGTCAATTGCTCAACAGTAATTTGTTCACCCACCGTAAAATACTTATACTCTTGAGAGAGCCACTAGTGAAACCTATGGCCCCCGGGTCTATCTTCATCATATTAATCTTACAACGCTTAGTTATTTCCTTTGCTTTTTTACTTTGCTTTTATTTTGCTTTGCATCTTTATCATAAAAATACCAAAAATATTATCTTATCATATCTATCAGATATCACTCTCGTAAGTGACCGTGTAGGGATTGACAACCCCTTATCGCGTTGGTTGCGAGAATTTATTTGTTTTGTGCAGGTGCGAGGGACTTGCGCGTAGCCTCCTACTGGATTGATACCTTGGTTCTCAAAAACTGAGGGAAATACTTATGCTACTTTGCTGCATCACCCTTTCCTCTTCAAGGGAAAACCAACGCAGTGCTCAAGAGGTAGCACTGACAACCAGATGCAAGTGGGTATCCTTGTGTTGCAAGGTGAGCCTGAGATGGCAACGAATAGCAAGCTCCTGGGCGAGTTCGACCTCATCGGCATCCTGCCAGCACAAAGGGGCACAAACCACAAGTGGAGGTGGGCACCACCGCCTAAGACCAAGCCCACCTCAACAATCGGGCACCGGGAGACGAGGAGCGACCCCTGCTTCTACGCTGTGTTTGCATCGCCCCCACCCGAATTCGGCTGCTTGCTGTAGAGGTGATAACATTTCCTCTCTTTGTTGATGCAAACTATGTTCATAGTAGGATTCCTACGTTTGAGAAAATCATGGTGTCAATCTGATGCATGTAACTACATCATTAAAAAAAATTCTCGATCTTGTATGTGATTTTATGGTGTTTTTATTGTGCTTTGATCATGTTCTCATTGTGCTCTTTCTTTTGTTGTTGTATAGGCGCATCTTCTCTTGTTGGGTTAAGTGTTTCTACCCTGAATTATGTGTTGTTTTTTCTCATTCTGCCCCTTCTTAGTTTGCCATGCTACTGGGTTTGGTTTCTTTCTTTCTTGACCTATAAGGGCAAAGAGAAGATGAAGCCTGACTTGTGAAGGAAAAATGCATGCTGCAAGGATGGTTACCTTTTTTGGTTTGGCTTGATGAAGGTCATAGTCTGTGTTCATTCATCCTTCTTTTTTGTGGAGTTTCATTCTCACCGACATTCATTCATGTAGTAATTAATAAACACATAATGTTCAGACCAAATGGGTTTATTTTACTTGACCTATATGCTCATCGCCCCACCCGAATTGGGCAGCTTGCTGTAGAGGTGAGAACATTTCCCCTCTCTGTTGATCCAAACTATGTTCATAGTAGGATTCCTACGTTTGAGAAAATAATGATGTCCATACGATCGATGTAACTGCATCATTAGTTTTTTGCCCGATCTTGCATGATATTTTATGATGTATTTTATTGTTCTTTGATCATGTATCATGAAAGAACAAATCAAGTAATAAGTAGTGTGATGCTAGTTATGTGATGTAAAAGAATATTTATACTCAGTCTTTTGTTATTTAACAGTATCCCATGGTAGATGCCTTTATTCCTCACCAAAGCTGTTGTGATTGTTGCTGTATAGGCGCATCTTCTCTTGTTGAGTTCAGTGTTTCTACTCTGAATTATATGTTCTTGTCTCTCATTTTTCCCTTCTCAGTTTGCCATGCTACAGGGTTTGGTTTCTTTCTTTGTTGACCTATAAATTGAGCTTGTTATCAGTAGAAGAACCCTTCAGATTGATGGTTAAATTGTAAAAGTTTGTTCTTTTGCCCCTTTTATGGATGAAGTCAAGTTCTTGCCTTTTTGCAGCTATCTTCGTGTTAGGAATTTCTATGCATTTGTCTTAATGTTCATGATGGAATAAAGGTCCCATTTTTTTGTAGCATGGTTTCTAATGCTAGTAGATGATTTTTGATTTACGGTCCTTTCTTTTATCAAGGCATGCGTAGGTGCCATGAAATGTGTGTTCCTTGGATAATCAGAGATGTTCTCTTGCTGACCATGGCTATTTTGTTTAATTTCGGTTCACTCATATTTTTTCATGGCTTGCTAATTGATGTGCCTAGTGATATTGTTGTGTACATACGTGGTGATCCTTGATTATTTTATGTGTTGTCCCCAACCAACCAACCAGCCATATGGATTTTGCAATGCAATGAACTTTTGAGCAAAACATGTTGTCGCAGCGCAGGTAGCATACTATTATCTCCTAGTAGCATCGGAAAACATTTGGTGTGATTAGTCTCTTGAAATTTTCTACTGGTAGCATACTATCTTGAGCAATGCGATGGGCGCTCTTGAACAAGGCATGTTGTTATTGCAGCGCGTGTAGCATACTATTTTCTCCTGGTAGTATTGGCAAACATTTGGTCTCTTAAGATTTTGTAGTGTCTTTTTTGGATCAATCATAAAATATTTAATTTTGTGAGCTTGCTTTGGTCTGTGAATCTAAGGCATTTCATTTTGCTGTACAGAAAGGACTAGAGTGAGAGGAATGTTAGACGCAAATATCAGGAAATGCATGCTCTGGAAAAGAAAGGAGGATCTCCGAATTGTGCACTTGATGCCAGGCGGCGGTGCTCCCAGATCCTTGATGCGACACCTCCGGCTCGTCGCCGTGTCCGGCAGACATGGGCTCGTCAAGAGCATGTTCCAGAACCATGGCCTCAAGATGGCCACGACCAAGGAAGGGCTCCCTGAGCATGTGCGGCGGATGGTGGCCGTGTGTGTGTGTGTTTTTCGCCGAGGTTGGCCATACTGCTTGCTGTACTTACAGTACAGGTGAGCACCGTTCCCTTCTCTGTTAGATCCAAACCATGTTCGTCTGCTTGATTCAAACCAAGCCATCAGATTCAGACAGCAGGCAACATGTATATACTCTAGTACATGTAGGAGTCATTTGTTATGTGCTGTCCAGCAATCATGCCAGTAAATAATCTTTTTCTCGCTTCAAAACACTACTAGGAAAAGGCCTACTAATGGCGCATCACTGGTGCGCCATTAGTATCACGCCACTAGTATTTATTACTAATGGCGCATCACTGGTGCGCCATTAGTATCTGGTATACTAATGGCGCACCACCCAGTGCGCCATTAGTATATAACACCATGCGCCATTAGTATGCCTCCCAGGGCCATATTTAACCATGTACTTTGGCACACTAATGACGCACTGCGGATGGATGCGCCATTAGTATGAATATTAGGTTTTTTTTACTTTTCTGATTTTTGCACAGGTCCTAAATGCTAAGCTTTTATCATTTAGGGTTGGTCGACGCTGAGGCATCCTAAAAGGCTAAGCTTTTATCATTTAGGTTCTTATCGACACCGAGGCACCCTAAAAGCCAAGGTTTTATCATTTAGGGTTTGTCGATGTCGAGGCACCCTAAAAGCCTAAGCTTTCATCATTTAGGTTTTGTCGACGCCGAGGCACCCTAAAAGCCTAAGCGTATATCATTTAGGTTCTCATCGACACCGAGGCACCCTATAGAAGCCAAGTTAAGTTTTCATCATTTAGGGTTTATCGATGCCGACGCACCCTAGGTTGGGCCTAATCACTTGGCACTAATCACTTGGCTCTATTGCCACCTATGTTGGGTTTATCATTTAGGGTTTATCGATGCTAAGGAGAATTCTAAGTTGGGCCTAATCACTTGGCTCTATTGCCACCTATGGTTTAATGCAGCAAGAATGGCGGGGTAGTTGATCCTACTTAACTAAGTACTACGATACCCCGGCCCATGCATTAGTCGCAAGTACCCCATATGTCATATTTTTAGCAAAGTCATGCTAAAATTCACGGAAAATTTCAGCATGACCTTTGCTGAAAATAGGACATATGGAGTACCCGAATTTGCCGGAACGGAAGTTAATCGACATCCCGGCAGACTCAAGGGCCTCTCAGGGTACCTGCAAATTCATCACGACACAATGATTGGAGATAAAACCCAGCCACAGACCATATGGTCCTCTGCTTTCATATGGAAAAAAATCAGCTCAACTTATGTGAGCTTCCATTCCAGATATAATAGATCACCAAACAAAAAATCATCCAGATATAATGGTACAGCAAAGAAACAACTTAATCCATGCCTCAGCTTATGAACAGTCATTACTTCAAATACAGAAGAAGGAACAATTTATTTGTGACATAGTTACAAATGATGACAGATTAAAGCAACACCCTGCACTAGCCTAAAAACAAGTGAAGTTTCACCCATATAAGAACAACTTTATAAAATCAGAGAAGTTGCTAAACTTTTTGTATCCTTCATATACACTGGAGTACAATGCTTTATAATGTTCCATCATCATTACAGAAAATTGACAATTGTCCATAACAGTTAACTGAAATTTTTGCCTCATAGCTTGGGTGGGTTAAGTACTAGGAGACTTTGTAATGTGCAGTATAGGTGCAGTAACAGGCTTCTGAGTTAAGAAAACATTTCTGTTTGATTTTCAAACCACACACTTACTTTCAACTATAAACAAAACTGACTTGCTGTTGATGAAACTCGTGGTGGAAGTAACTACTAGCAGCATGTTATTATCATGGCAGTCCACTATATATTTTTATGACAAAATACATCATTATCAGGGCACATTATGGCCATTTTCTTACATGATGCTAACTGTACCTAACTGATTTTTTTGACAGTAGTTCAAGTTTTTGACAGTAGCTCCTAATTGTACCTAACTGAATTTTTTGACAGTAGCTCCTAACAGTAGCTCCTAACTGAATTTTCTGCTTAAAGGGAAGGCTGACTTAAGTGGCAAGATGATACAATTTGCGTAACATAACAATATATGCATCTTAATATAACACCATCACCTAACAGAAATAGTATCCAGATCTACTAGGGGGCAAAGTAGAACTGATATTCTTTTGCTGACCTCTAGTACAAGGTATAGAAGAGGAGGTAAGAGAAGAAATAGTGACATTTCTCTTAGCAGGAGACTTTTTCTCTCTTCTAGAAACAACAGTAAATTTCTCCTCCTCTTCGACTACAGTATCATGCCAACTTAGACACAGGGAGGCGACATTTCCATTCGAGTCATGAATATCTAAACAGTGTTCAGCTTTCTTACTAATTTGTTCCCTGGATAATTCCAATTCTTGAGAACATGAATAAAATCAAAATTATCCAGAGGTATATCAACAACCATCATTGATGCTCTAAACATAATCTCCTTAGCTACTTAATTCCCCAACCCTAGCTACTTAATTCTCCAACCCCTTTTCTTGTCCAAAATTCTCCAACCCCTAACCCTAGAACACATCAGAAGGAAATCAAGAGGGGGAAGAGGGGGAAGCGGCTCGGGTGCTCACTAGGGAGGTCGAGGGCGACTCGGGGTAGCCGGAGCTAGTCGAGGCGGCGCGAATTCGGCGTCGAGCGGTGGCGATGGTGGCCGAGGCGAAGGAAATCGGCGGGCGTCCGAGGGCGTCCGAGGAGGCGCGGGGGCGGCGACGAAGACGGAGGCGCGGGGGCGGCGGCGGCGTGGGGGCAGCGACGGAGAGGGAGGCGCGGGGGCGGCGGCGGCGTGGGGGCGGCGACGGAGACGGAGGCGCGGGGGCGGCGGCGGCTTGAGGGCGGCGACGGAGACGGAGGCGCGGGGGCGGCGGTGGCGTAGGGGCGGCGACAGAGACGGAGGCGCGGGGGCGGCGGCGGCGTGGGTCGGGGCAGCGGGGGGAATTAGCTAGGGGCGAGGGAGAGGAAGGAAGGGGATCTGGCGAGAGGGAGGGAATTAGCTAGGGGGGGAATCTTACTAATTGCGCACCCGCGGTCGGTGCGCCATTAGTAATCTTTTTTTACATAGCAATGGCGCACCAGGCAGAGGTGCGCCATTAGTAATCTGTTTTTTACATAGCAATGGCGCACCAGGCAGAGGTGTGCCATTAGTAATCTTTTTTTAATATAGCAATGGCGCACCAGCCAGAGGTACGCCATAAGTAAAAAAAAAAAATTTTGCATGTAATAATTTTTTAGAAAATGAATATGAATATGAAACAATAATATTTTTTTATAAAAACGGTAATAATTGTTGTTTAACAACAATTGTAGTCTATACTTTTTTTATTATTTTTTAAAAAATGAAGACGCGAGAGGAGGCGGAGCTCACCGGGGAGCGGGGGAGGGTGCGGGGGGTGCTCGTCGGCGGTGGTGGAGCGGGGGAGGGTGCGGGGGGTCGTCGGCGGCGGTGGTGGAGCGGGGGAGGGTGTGGTGGGTCGTCGGCGGTGGTGGAGCTAGCGGGGGAGGGTGCGGGTGGGATCGAGATCGAGATGGAGGGGGAATCGAGATCGAGATGGAGGGGGATCGAGATCGAGTGTCCTCATGAATATTCAATATTTTATCATATTGAATATGAAAAAATATCATCAAATTTGAAAAAATATTCATGAATTCAAAAAGTGCCCATGAAATTTAAAAATATTCATGATATCAAAAAGTGCCCATGAAATACAACCGAGAAATGAAGACTACGATTTAAATACAGTCAATCTTAGCTAGCTATCTGTTCATAATCTTCTTGCCCTTCTTTTTCGCAAATGGAGTTCTTCTGTGGAACGGACGTCCTTTAGGTAGGGTGGTCCTGCTTCTTCTTGTGGTGTTTGTTGCTACTTCATCGTCGTCGTCATGTTCGATCTTCGGGTCCCCGTACTTGTCGAAGTCTTGCTCATTGGCTACTCCATCCATTCCGATGATCTTCCTTTTGCCTCTCCTCACGACAACACGACTGGGCTTTGACGGGTCGGTAATGAAGAAGCATTGGTCCACTTGGGAAGCCAGTACCCATGGCTCATTTTTCACGGTGACGTTTGCGCCCGCGGTCTTGGATTTGGCTTCGGGTATAACCATGGTGGTGAAATACCGGTCTTCTTTTAGAACGCTCTTGGCCCATCTGTCACGGAACATCGGGACCTTCTCTCCAGCGTAGCTCAGCTCCCGGATCTCCTTGATCCTTCCGTAGTATCTATCCTTGTCGTTACTGGTGTAGGATTCCATCGTTACCCTGGAGTTCTGATAACCATCGCTCTTCATGTCCTTGTCCTCGGTGTAGAATGTGTAGCCATTGATATCGTACGCCTCATAGGTCATCAGGTTGTGCTCGGCGCCCTGTGACAAGGCGAATATGAGTTGTTCTTCCGCGGAAGAATCCTCATGTAAAGGGTACGATAGAAGCTTCTGCTTGAATTCGGATGTAACTTTTCGAGTAGATGATTTTTCATATAAAAAACTTTTTAATCCGAGTTCGTACGCAAAAGTTATGCCCATTTTACAAATTCTCGAGAGATTTCGCAAATAAAGTCAAAATTCATATTTGTAAATTTTCACAACAACTAGACCACATATCACATGGGAAACTTATTTTCTTTTATTTTTTTTTGACATTTCCATCATTTTTGTTAATTTTTTTAAAAACTGAAAAGGCTGTCCACGAGGGAGGGGGGTGCGTTCGGTGGAAGTGATGGCCAAGTTAGTAATGGCGCACCGTGGGAGTGGTGCGCCATTACTAGTCTCCAACGGTGCGCCATTAGTAGTTTTGAAAAAAATTTAAAAAAATTCATTAATGGCGCACCGTGGGAGTGGTACGCTAGTAATGGCGCACCACTCTCACGGTGCGCCATTAGTAGTTTTGAAAAAAAATTAAAAAAAAGTTTTTTTACTAATGGCGCACCGTTGATGTGGTGCGCCATTAGTATTTGGACACTAATGACGCACCAACACATGGTGCGCCATTAGTATATAGTAATGGCGCACCACATGTCTGATGCGCTATTAGTGTCAATTTCATGTATAGTCCTTTTCCTAGTAGTGAAATATTCATGCGCGCCTTGTTCTATTGACGCTGCTATTATTTGTTCTTCTTCACTGTAGCGTCGAACAAAAGATGCTGCCACTAGTTGTTTCTTGGGAAAAATAACAGTCTTTCTGCTCACGCATCTAACAAGGAACTTTGACAATCCCCATAGCAGCTGGGATAGAAATTAATATATGTGATAGCGATTATTTGATGAAATCAGCAAGTTTAATTTACTAAACTGTGTTAGCTACTATTGATGTTGGACTACAGCTGTGATGAGGATTACTTGATGAAAATCTTGTCTTCAGACTTCAGGGAGCGCACTCTCTTTCTTTAGTTTGTCTCCATTCTGTTCTCATGTGGCTCCGTGCTTAAAATAATGGAACAGAGAATTGTGAACTGTCGGTGATCCGCAATGAGTAGACATAACCAACAGTTATTGGATTATTATAAATTGAACAACATATATGACTAACAGTAAGAGGTTTATTTTTCTTAAAACGCGTTCTTCACGTCGCGTGTGAATCATGAACCATTCTTATACAAGCGATTCTAGTAGTCATGGCGATGTGTCCACTTGCTCTAGATGATTTCCTTTTGCTGCGCCTGGACCATGTTGTTCTGTCAGTTGCTAGCCTGCAACCAAGTGTGGATCTGAATTTGTAGATGCCACAAACAAGATAGCAGTTAGCTGTGTTGGTTGCATTTCCAGGCTCGGACCACATGTCAAATTTTGAAACCATGTATGCTTTTGGTTTGAATTTAGAAACCAAAGTAGCAGTTTGCTGATATCATCTTATAGACATGTTCTCCTTTTCTCATAGCTATTGTGTGTAATTCTGGTTTGGTCAATATTATGATTGCTTAAGCATTCTCTGGTGTTGTGCATAGTGTCAACTGTCAAGGGTGTGAAGTTTCTCTGTTTTGCTATTGTTTAACAATGTCAGTTACAAGCATATCTTGATTCATGAACAGTAGATATCCTTGCTGTGAACATCTTAGCTACTACTTTTATCAATCATTAAATTCAAATCATGCTTATAGATGTAGGCTTTTTCGTTCAACGAAATGCTAGTCTGCATTTACTTGGATAGTAAGTCTGGATTTTGTTCTGACCACAACACTAGGTGGACTTTCATAGAGCCCATTATATGTTAATTACAGCCTGGTGGATAGCATGTTAAAAATGACCCTATTTTGTTTGATCCATGTCCAGCTACTATGACTCGGCGGATTGCCTCCTCCTCGTCCACTACCTCGGCTTGCCGTATAGCTTGATGACAACATACAATCTTGCGCAATGTGATGGGCCCTCGAGCAAGGCGTGTTGTTGCAGCGGATATAGCATACTATTTTCTTCTGGTAGTATTTGCAAACATTTGGTCTCCTTGAGTTTTTTAGTGTCTTTCTATGCACTAGGTCTGTCCTTTTTGGATCAATCATAAAATATTTAGTTTTGTGAGCTTGCTTTGGTCTGTGAATCTAATCCATTGCATGTTGCTGTACAGAGGGAAGGACTGGAGTGACATAAATGTTAGACGCAGATCTCAGCAAATGCATGCTCTGGAGAAGAAAGGAGGGTAACTGAATCATGCACCTGATGCCAGGCGGCGGCGCTCTCAGGTCCGTGATGCGACACCTCTGGCTCGTCGCTGTGGCCGGCGAGCATGGACTCGTCAAGGGCGACGTCCAGAACCACAGCTTCGAGCTGGCGACGACCAAGGATGGGCTCCCGTTGCTCACGTGAAGGAGGGCGGCGGCTGCTGTTTCCTCCGCCCTGTTCCACCGAGGCCGGTCCTCCTGCTTGCTGTACGTACAATACATGTTAGCACTGTTTCCCATGTAATTAAGTTTTTATCTGCTAAGGATAACCCCAAATAGTTCACTGTTTCATTCACTAAATTTTTTTATGTGCTCCTACTGTTGTTCTGTCTCTTATCATGCTCGACAGTGGAACCTGATTATCTTGGGCTTACCGTTATGTTTTGTTCTAGTCATGCTTAGGTTCCAAGTGTTCCTATACTTGCTTTGCAGCCACTTGACCCTGTCGTGTTGGAACTGTTTGCAGTGATATGAAATTTCTCCAAGACCCTATCGCACTATTAGGGAAAACCTTATACACACAATTTTAGCAGCAGCGCGGCACAAAAAGAAGCGCTACTACTAAGTTGATAGTAGTAGCACGGGTTTTTAACCCTCGCTACTACTAAGCGGTCTCTACCGTGCCTCCCGACACATGCCATAGTAGTAGCGAGGGGTATAAACCCGCGCTACTACTAAGTTGATCGTAGTAGCGTGGTTTTATACCCCTCGCTACTACTAAGTACGAGGTAGGTGAAGTCGCCATATCCTCGGCCGAATCCCCATCTCCTCCCCCAAATCCCTCGTCTCTTCCACCACTCTCTCCTCTCACTTTTCATACGCTCTCACATGGACCTCTTGCCCATGCACCCACCCTCCTCCATGGCGCCGAAAGAGGCCGCCGCCTCGCGCCACCGGCGTCTAGGAGCTCGCCGGTCTTCCACCGACGTCTAGGAGGCCGCCGCCCCGCGCCACCACACCGGAGCACCTCGCCACCGGTGACTAGCTCCGCTGCTCCCTACATCACCTTCCTCTCTCCCTCGGTTTTCCTTTTCTCTCGCTCCCTCTGGTTTGACTCACCCTCCCATGTCCATGCCCGTGCTGTTGGGGATCGTAGCAGAAAACAAAATTTTTTCCTACGTTTCACCAAGATCAATCTATGGAGTCAACTAGCAACGAGAGGAGAGTGCATCTACATACCCTTGTAGATCGCGAGCGTAAGCGTTCAAGAGAACGGGGATGATAGAGTCGTACTCGCCGTGATCCAAATCACCGATGACCAAGTGCCGAACGGACGGCACCTCTGCGTTCAACACACGTACGGAGCGGATGACGTCTCCTCCTTCTTGATCCAGCAAGGGGGAAGGAGAGGTTGATGAAGATCCAGCAGCACGACGGCGTGGTGGTGGATGCAGCAGTGATCGCAGCAGGGCTTCGCCGAGTTTCTGCGAGAGGGAGAGGTGTAGCCGGGGAGAGGGAGGCGCCAAGGCTTGAGGTTCGGCTGCCCTCCCTCCCCCCCTTTATATAGCCCCCCTAGGGGGGTGCGCCGGCCCTAGGAGATGGGATCTCCTAGGGGGGGCGGCGGCCAAGGGGTGGAGTACCCCCCAAGGCAAGTGGAGGCGCCCCCTCCCCTAGGGTTCCCAACCCTAGGCGCATGGGGGGCCCAAGGGAGGGCGCACCAGCCCACTATGGGCTGATTCCCTCCCCACTTCAGCCCATTGGACCCTCCGGGATGGGTGGCCCCACCCGGTGGACCCCCGGGACCCATCCGGTGGTCCCGGTACAATACCGGTGACCCCGAAACTTTCCCGATGGCCGAAACTACACTTCCTATATATAATTCTTCACCTCCGGACAATTCCGGAACTCCTCGTGACGTCCAGGATCTCATCCGGGACTCCGAACAACTTTCGGATTACTGCATATTCATATCTATACAACTCTAGCGTCACCGAACCTTAAGTGTGTAGACGCTACGGGTTCGGGAGACAAACAGACACGACCGAGACGACTCTCTGGTCAATAACCAACAGCGGGATCTGGATACCCATGTTGGCTCCCACATGCTCCTCGATGATCTCATCGGATGAACCACGATGTCGAGGACCTAATCAATCCCGTACTCAATTCCCTTTGTCAACCGGTACGTTACTTGCCCGAGACTCGATCGTCGGTATCCCAATACCTTGTTCAGTCTCGTTACCGGCAAGTCACTTTACTCGTACCGTAATGCATGATCCCGTGATCAACCACTTGATCACATTGAGCTCATTATGATGATGCATTACTGAGTGGGCCCAGAGATACCTCTCCGTCATACGGAGTGACAAATCCCAGTCTCGATTCGTGCCAACCCAACAGACACTTTCGGAGATACCTGAAATGTACCTTTATAGTCACCCAGTTACGTTGTGACGTTTGGCACACCCAACGCACTCCTACGGTATCCGGGAGTTGCACAATCTCATGGTCCAAGGAAATGATACTTGACATCCAGAAAAGCTACAGCAAACGAACTACACGATCTTTGTGCTATGCTTAGGTTTGGGTCTTGTCCATCACATCATTCTCCTAATGATGTGATCCCATTATCAATGACATCCCCATGTCCATAGCCAGGAAACCATGACTATCTATTGATCAACGAGCTAGTCAACTAGAGGCTCACTAGGGACACATTGTGGTCTATGCATTCACACATGTATTACGATTTCCGGATAATACAATTATAGCATGAATAATAGACAATTATCATGAACAAGGAAATATAATAATCATTTTATTATTGCCTCTAGGGCATATTTCCAACAGTCTCCCACTTGCACTAGAGTCAATCATCTAGTTACATTGTGATGAATCGAACACCCATGGAATTCTGGTGTTGATCATGTTTTGCTCTAGGGAGAGGTTTAGTCAACGGATCTGCTACATTCAGGTCCGTATGTACTTTACAAATCTCTATGTCTCTATTTTGAACACTTTCACGAATGGAGTTGAAGCGACGCTTGATATGCCTGGTCTTCCTGTGAAACCTGGGCTCCTTTGCAAGGGCAATAGCTCCAGTGTTGTCACAGAAGAGAGTCATCGGGCCCGACGCATTGGTTATGACTCCTAGGTCGGTAATGAACTCCTTCACCCAGACTGCTTCATGTGCTGCCTCCGAGTCTTCCATGTACTCCGCTTCACATGTAGATCCCGCCACAACGCTTTGCTTGCAACTGCACCAGCTTACTGCCCCACCATTCAAAATATACACGTATCCGGTTTGTGACTTAGAGTCATCCAGATATGTGTCGAAGCTAGCATCGATGTAACCCTTTACGACGAGCTCTTCGTCACCTCCATAAACGAGAAACATTTCCTTAGTCCTTTTCAGGTACTTCAGGATATTTTTGACCGCTGTCCAGTGTTCCATGCCGGGATTACTTTGGTACCTTCCTACCAAACTCACGGCAAGGTTTACATCAGTTCTGGTACACAGCATAGCATACATGATAGACCCTATGGCCGAGGCATAGGGGACGACACTCATCTTTTCTCTATCTTCTGCCGTGGTCGGGCATTGAGCCAAGCTCAATCTCGTACCTTGCAATACAGGCAAGAACCCCTTCTTTGACTGATCCATTTTGAACTTCAATATCTTGTCAAGGTACGTACTCTGTGAAAGACCAATGAGGCGTCTCGATCTATCTCTATAGATCTTGATGCCTAATATATAAGCAGCTTCTCCAAGGTCCTTCATTGAAAAACACTTGTTCAAATAGGCCTTTATGCTTTCCAAGAATTCTATATCATTTCCCATCAACAATATGTCATCCACATACAATATGAGAAATGCTACAGAGCTCCCACTCACTTTCTTGTAAATGCAGGCTTCTCCATAAGTCTGCATAAACCCAAACGCTTTGATCATCTCATCAAAGCGAATGTTCCAACTCCAAGATGCTTGCACCAGCCCATAAATCAAGCGTTGGAGCTTGCACACCTTGTCAGCATTCTTAGGATCGACAAAACCTTCCGGCTGCATCATATACAATTCTTCCTTAAGGAGACCATTAAGGAATGCCGTTTTGACGTCCATTTGCCATATCTCATAATCATAGAATGCGGCAATTGCTAACATGATTCGGATGGACTTCAACTTCGCTACGGGTGAGAAAGTCTCATCGTAGTCAACCCCTTGAACTTGTCGATAACCCTTAGCGACAAGCCGAGCTTTATAGATGGTCACATTACCATCTGCGTCTGTCTTCTTCTTAAAGATCCATTTATTTTCTATGGCTCGCCGATCAATGGGCAAGTCAGTCAAAGTCCATACTTCGTTTTCATACATGGATCCTATCTCGGATTTCATGGCTTCCAGCCATTTGTCGAAATCCGGGCCCGCCATCGCTTCTTCATAGTTCGAAGGTTCACCGTTGTCTAACAACATGATTTCCAAGACAGGGTTGCCGTACCACTCTGGTGCGGAACGTGTCCTTGTGGACCTACGAAGTTCAGTAGCAACTTGATCTGAAGTTTCTTGATCATCTTCAACAACTTCCTCTCTAGTCAGTGCAGGCACCTCTGGAACATTTTCTTGAGCTGCGCCACTTACCGGTTCAAGAGGTAATACTTCATCAAGGTCTACCTTCCTCCCACTTATTTCTTTCGAGAGAAACTCTTTCTCTAGAAAGGACCCATTCTTGGCAACAAAGATCTTGCCTTCGGATCTGAGGTAGAAAGTATACCCAACAGTTTCTTTCAGGTATCCTATGAAGACGCATTTTTCCGACTTGGGTTCGAGCTTTTCAGGTTGAAGTTTCTTGACATAAGCATCGCATCCCCAAACTTTTAGAAATGACAGCTTAGGTTTCTTCCCAAACCATAATTCATACGGTGTCGTCTCAACGGATTTCGATGGAGCCCTATTTAAAGTGAATGCGGCAGTCTCTAAAGCATAGCCCCAAAATGATAGCGGTAAATCGGTAAGAGACATCATAGATCGCACGATATCTAATAGAGTGCGATTACGACGTTCGGACACACCATTACGCTGAGGTGTTCCAGGCGGCGTGAGTTGTGAAACTATTCCACATTTTCTTAAGTGTGTGCCAAATTCGTGACTTAAGTATTCTCCCCATGATCTGATCGCAAGAACTTGATTTTCCTGTCACGTTGATTCTCAACCTCACTCTGAAATTCCTTGAACTTTTCAAAGGTCTTAGACTTGTGTTTCATTAAGTAGACATACCCATATCTACTCAAGTCATCAGTGAGGATGAGAACATAACGATAGCCACCGCGAGCCTCAACACTCATTGGACCACACACATCAGTATGTATGATTTCCAATAAGTTGGTTTCTCGCTCCATTGTTCCTGAGAATGGAGTCTTGGTCATTTTACCCATGAGGCATGGTTCGCACGTGTCAAATGATTCGTAATCAAGAGACTCTAAAAGTCCATCTGCATGGAGCTTCTTCATGCGTTTGACACCTATGTGACCAAGGCGGCAGTGCCACAAGTATGTGTGACTATCATTATCAATCTTACATCTTTTGGTACTCACACTATGAATATGTGTAGCATTACACTCGAGATTCATTAAGAATAAACCATTCACCATCGGAGCATGTCCATAAAACATATCTCTCATATAAATAGAACAACCATTATTCTCGGATTTAAATGAGTAGCCATCTCGTATTAAACGAGATCCTGATACAATGTTCATGCTCAAAGCTGGCACTAAATAACAATTATTGAGGTTTAAAACTAATCCCGTAGGTAAATGTAGAGGTAGCGTGCCGACGGCGATCACATCGACCTTGGAATCATTCCCGACGCGCATCGTCACCTCGTCCTTCGCCAGTCTCCGCTTATTCCGCAGCTCCTGCTTTGAGTTACAAATGTGAGCAACCGCACCGGTATCAAATACCCAGGAGCTACTACGAGTACTGGTAAGGTACACATCAATTACATGTATATCACATATACCTTTTGTGATGCCGGCCTTCTTGTCCGCTAAGTATTTGGGGCAGTTCCGCTTCCAGTGACCACTTCCCTTGCAATAAAAGCACCCAGTCTCGGGCTTGGGTCCATTCTTTGGCTTCTTCCCGGCAGCTTGCTTACCGGGCGCGGCAACTCCCTTGCCGTCCTTCTTGAAGTTCTTCTTACCCTTGCCTTTCTTGAACTTAGTGGTTTTATTCACCATCAACACTTGATGTTCCTTTTTGACTTCTACCTCTGCTGATTTCAGCATTGCAAATACTTCAGGAATGGTCTTTTCCATCCCCTGCATATTGAAGTTCATCACAAAGCTCTTGTAGCTTGGTGGAAGCGACTGAAGGATTCTGTCAATGACCGCGTCATCCGGGAGATTAACTCCCAGCTGAGTCAAGCGGTTATGCAACCCAGACATTTTGAGTATGTGCTCACTGACAGAACTATTTTCCTCCATCTTACAGCTGAAGAACTTGTCGGAGACTTCATATCTCTCGACTCGGGCATGAGCTTGGAAAACCATTTTCAGCTCTTCGAACATCTCATATGCTCCGTGTCGCTCAAAACGCTTTTGGAGCCCCGGTTCTAAGCTGTAACGCATGCCGCACTAAACGAGGGAGTAATCATCACCGCGTGTCTGCCAAGCGTTCATAACATCTTGGTTCCGTGGGACGGGTGCGTCACCTAGCGGTGCTTCTAGGGCATAATCTTTCTTGATAGCTATGAGGGTGATCCTCAGGTTCCGGACCCAGTCCGTATAGTTGCTGCCATCGTCTTTCGGCTTGGTTTTCTCTAGGAACGCGTTGAAGTTGAGGACAACGTTGGCCATTTGATCTACAAAACATATTGTAAAGATTTTAGACTAAGTTCATCTAATCAAATTATTCAATGAACTCCCACTTAGATAGACATCCCTCCAGTCATCTAAGTATAACATGATCCGAGTTGACTAGGCCGTGTCCGATCATCACGTGAGACGGACTAGTCAACATCGGTGAACATCTTCATGTTGATCGTATCTTCTATACGACTCATGCTCGACCTTTCGGTCTTCTGTGTTCCGAGGCCATGTCTGTACATGCTAGGCTCGTCAAGTCAACCTAAGTGTATTGCGTGTGTAAATCTGTCTTACACCCGTTGTATGTGAACGTTGGAATCTATCACACCCGATCATCACGTGGTGCTTCGAAACAACGAACTGTCGCAACGGCGCACAGTTAGGGGGAACACTTTCTTGAAATTATTATGAGGGATCATCTTATTTACTACCGTCGTTCTAAGTAAACAAGATGCAAAAACATGATAAACATCACATGCAATCAAATAATAGTGACATGATATGGCCAATATCATATAGCTCCTTTGATCTCCATCTTGGGGCTCCATGATCATCTTGTCACCGGCACGACACCATGATCTCCATCATCGTGTCTCCATGAAGTTGCTCGCCAACTATTACTTCTACTACTATGGCTAACACTTTAGCAATAAAGTAAAGTAATTACATGACATTTATGTTGACACGCAGGTCATAAATAAATAAAGACAACTCCTATGGCTCCTGCCGGTTGTCATACTCATCGACATGCAACTCGTGATCCCTATTACAAGAACCTGATCAATCTCATACATCACATATATCATTCATCATTCATCACAACTTTTGGCCATATCACATCACAAAACACTTGCTGCAAAAACAAGTTAGACGTCCTCTAATTGTTGTTGCAAGTTTTTACGTGGCTGCTATAGGTTTCTAGCAAGAACGTTTCTTACCTACGCCAAAACCACAACGTGAATTGCCAATTTCTATTTACCCTTCATAAGGACCCCATTCATCGAATCCGATCCGACTAAAGTGGGAGAGACAGACACCCGCCAGCCACCTTATGCAACTAGTGCATGTCAATCGGTGGAACCGGTCTCACGTAAGCGTACGTGTAAGGTTGATCCGGGCCGCTTCATCCCACGATGCCGCCGAATCAAGATAAGACTAGTAACGGCAAGCAAATTGACAATATCGACGCCCACAACTACTTTGTGTTCTACTCGTGCATAGTAACTACGCATAAACCTGGCTCATGATGCCACTGTTGGGGATCGTAGCAGAAAACAAAACTTTTTCCTACGTTTCACCAAGATCAATCTCTGGAGTCAACTAGCAACGAGAGGAGAGTGCATCTACATACCCTTGTAGATCGCGGGTGGAAGCGTTCAAGAGAACGGGGATGGTGGAGTCGTACTCGCCGTGATCCAAATCACCGATGACCAAGTGCCGAACGGACGGCACCTCCGCGTTCAACACGCGTACGGAGCGGATGACGTCTCCTCCTTCTTGATCCAGCAAGGGGGAAGGAGAGGTTGATGAAGATCCAGCAGCACGACGGCGTGGTGGTGGATGCAGCAGTGATCGCAGCAGGGCTTCGCCGAGCTTCTGCGAGAGGGAGAGGTGTAGCAGGGAAGAGGGAGGCGCCAAGGCTTGAGGTTCGGCTGCCCTCCCTCCCCCCCTTTATATAGCCCCCCCTAGGGGGGTGCGCCGGCCCTAGGAGATGGGATCTCCTAGGGGGGGCGGCGGCCAAGGGGTGGAGTACCCCCCAAGGCAAGTGGAGGCGCCCCCTCCCCTAGGGTTCCCAACCCTAGGCGCATGGGGGGCCCAAGGGAGGGCGCACCAGCCCACTATGGGCTGGTTCCCTCCCCACTTCAGCCCATGGGGCCCTCCGGGATGGGTGGCCCCACCCGGTGGACCCCCGGGACCCATCCGGTGGTCCCGGTACAATACCGGTGACCCCGAAACTTTCCCGATGGCCGAAACTACACTTCCTATATATAATTCTTCACCTTCGGACAATTCCAGAACTCCTCGTGACGTCCAGGATCTCATCCGGGACTCCGAACAACTTTCAGATTACTGCATATTCATATCCATACAACTCTAGCGTCACCGAACCTTAAGTGTGTAGACCCTACGGGTTCGGGAGACAAGCAGACATGACCGAGACGACTCTCTGGTCAATAACCAACAGCGGGATCTGGATACACATGTTGGCTCCCACATGCTTCTCGATGATCTCATCGGATGAACCACGATGTCGAGGACCTAATCAATCCCGTACTCAATTCCCTTTGTCAATCGGTACATTACTTGCCCGAGACTCGATCGTCGGTATCCCAATACCTTGTTCAGTCTCGTTACCGGAAAGTCACTTTACTCGTACCGTAATGCATGATCCCGTGATCAACCACTTGATCACATTGAGCTCATTATGATGATGCATTACCAAGTGGGCCCAGAGATATCTCTCCGTCATACGGAGTGACAAATCCCAGTCTCGATTCGTGCCAACCCAACAGACACTTTCGGAGATACCTGAAATGTACCTTTATAGTCACCCAGTTACGTTGTGACGTTTGGTACACCCAAGGCACTCCTACGGTATCCGGGAGTTGCACAATCTCATGGTCTAAGGAAATGATACTTGACATCCAGAAAAGCTACAGCAAACGAACTACACGATCTTTGTGCTATGCTTAGGTTTGGGTCTTGTCCATCACATCATTCTCCTAATGATGTGATCCCGTTATCAATGACATCCCCATGTCCATAGTCAGGAAACCATGACTATCTGTTGATCAACGAGCTAGTCAACTAGAGGCTCACTAGGGACACATTGTGGTCTATGCATTCACACATGTATTACGATTTCCGGATAATACAATTATAGCATGAATAATAGACAATTATCATGAACAAGAAAATATAATAATCATTTTATTATTGCCTCTAGGGCATATTTCCAACACGTGCAGGTCGTCGCCATGGATTACCCGGAGCTATCTGGCATGGTCGGGAAGATGAGCCCCACGCCGCGGCCTGGCTCTGCTATAGAAACGGGCCCTCTCCAACAGCCACTGCTGGATCTGGTCTTCCGCTGTCTGTTCATGCCACCGGTGACACCAATCATCGCTAGACCTTACCATTGCTGCCATTGAAAGCACGCACGGGATTGAGATTTTTTTTGTTTTTGAAAGTAATAGCAGTAGCGCGGGGTATAAGACCCGCTACAGCTAATTAGCAGTAGCGCTGTTTGCAACGCACAATACAGCTAACCATGTATAGCAGTAGTGTGTGTCAACACGTGCTACTGCTACGAGTTAGCTGTGGCGCCGTATCAGTAGCGCGGGCACCCGCGCTACTGATACACCCAAACCCCGCGCTGCTGCTAGTATTTTCCCTAGTAGTGTCGTGTTAGATTGATGGCATGCCTAGGTCAACGAGTCCCGGTGAACTCTTCGGCGCCGAGCACTGATGAGACAACGGTGGCTGCGTTGTAACCTGCATTTCCAGCTACTGTTGCTTGGTGGATTGCTACTACCTTGGCTTCCCCTGCAGAGTGATGACAACGGTTTGGCTGCGAACGTGGCCGCCAATTCCTCGATCCCGGTGAGCCCCTTGTCTCTCCTCTCTCTTTATGTGCCCTGAGTTGATCTGGCCATTGATCCATTGATCTAGTGATTTGTGGTGGTGCTCTTCAGTCCACCACAATCTTGTCCTTTCTACCTCCAGGAAAGATGTCACGCCTTTATGATTCTCCGTTTCTGTTGATTTGTTCTGAAACATTCAAACAAGATGAAATTCATGAGTGTGAAATGCTTAAAATCAGAATGGTTCCGTTGTCTGATATTGCTCCCTGTGTAAGATGCAATGTTCAGTGGTTTGGTTTGGTACCCTACTGCTACAAATCAAATCATTTCCAACTGTTATGTTTTGCTTCCTACATTTGAGCTTGGAAATACAGGGCAAAATGTTTCCTGTGTGAGTTGCTGCCATGTTGTACAGTAGCCCATCTTAGCATTTTGTGTGAACCAATCAGGTCAAGTTTACGGGGAAAGATTGTTTTTTTTTTCTTGTAAGAGTTTAGGAGAATCCTTACAGGGAAAGTACTTTTGTTTGGTTCCTGAGGCTGATAAACTGGGAATATTTATTCTTCTCAAGTACTATCTCTGCATGCTTTGATGGTTACCCTGTAATCCTGTATAGATGCCATTTGAAGAATGCTTTGTTAAGCTTGGTCTGCTCGTATGAAGTGTGGTTTATCTTTGAGCAATCTACTATTGGTTTTTAGAAAAATTGCATTATTGTACAATCTAGCAAAGTTGCATGGTCCAGTCCACCTTTGGCTCAACTACGACCTATGTCTGATTCCTTGCTGTTTGAGTTATATGAGACATAATAGATAGGATGAATTCATGATAATGCTTAGAATCGAGAAGATGGTTGTCAATGATATTGATTGTTGCATGTATTTCTAGCTAAGGTGCAGACTACATTTATTTCCTGATGGCACAGATTGCTTTACCAGATTTACAACTCGTTTGTTGCATGTGACTTGTCTTCATATATCTGCTAGACGTAGTCGAGTCTGGAAGCACAATCTGGATGCATCATTGCACTCTGCACTAAGAAGTAGGAAGCACATGCCAATCAGGTTCTTTTTTAGTTTATACAAGGTTGGTTGGTTGGTAAAAGGTGGCTTGGGCTATACTCCCTCCGTTTCTTTTTAGTCTGCATATAAGGTTTGGTCAAAGTCAAGCTTTGTAGAGTTTGACTAACTTTATATTAAAAAATATAAGCATTCACAATATGAAATCAATATTATCAGATGCACCATGAAACGTATGTTCATACTATATAGTTTTAGTATTGTAGATGTTCATATTTTTTTTATATAAATTTGGTCAAACTTTGTGAAGTTTGACTTTGACCAAATCTTATATGCGGAGTAAAAAGAAACGGAGGGAGTATGTTTGAATTGAAACAATTGGCGTTTGATCAATAATTGAAATTCTGGATCCTGCAGTAGCATTTTGATGATTTCTACTTGTTACTGTAACAATTGACTACTACTACTACTACTACTATTTTTCGTATGAATTGTTGTCGTAGTTTCTATCCTTGAAATCAAAAGTTAGGTGCTTTCAATCTAACTATTTTTTCCTAAGCACTTTTCATCAAACGTGTTAACTATGTTGACCAGTTGATACTTGCGCGACATTAATATGCGAGTCTGCTGTTTACACAAAATTGTTTCTAAATAGAAACAAGTGTGTTGATTGTTTTGTTAATGAGGCAAGAAACTTTATGAAATGTTGGTCCTGGCGGGTGGTTGATCACAAATCTTGCTCTTTTGTCCAGGAGGGTGAGGATAGCGAGAAAAGAAATCTTTGCTAAGATGGTGCACCCACAACCATTGAGTGATTCTTCCGGAGGGCAAAGAGGGGCGAGAAGACAGGTCAATGGAGCTTAGTAGCTCTATGGGAAGTCTGGTGGTTTGCTTTATGTGCCGGCTTTCATGTGAATGGGACGCTGCTCCGGATGGGTACTTGTTTTGCTGGGTGCTCATTTTGTATCCAACAGATGTCTCTTTGAAACGCAATGTCATGCTTGTCTATGGGAGATGAGAGGTGCATTTTGGAATCTGTGAAATCATGCTTTGTCATGGTCTGAATTTCAAACAACGAGATGTTTGTTTTTTTGAATCAGAACCAGAATATTAGTATGATCTTTGTTTTTATCCAATGTATGAACTGATGGATCATCATCCTTTGTCTTTTGCTTTCTAAATACTGAAGAGATAATCATCCTGGTGTTTGGTAAATTAAAAGTTAATCTTTCCGCATGGATGTAGTGTCATGATGAAAAGGGCCGTTTGTTAATTTTCAGAGCCACAAACGTACTGGTATGCCAAGAATATTTTTGGTATACCAAATAGATTGTTGAATGAATGCCGTTTTCTGTTTGAGATAAAGCCATTCGGCTATCTTTATTCGGCCTGAAAAATTGTTACATAGTTTACAAGGAACTACTGAAATTTGAATCCATCTAGTATCCCAATGAAATCGGCTTATGATGCGCTGGAGCCCTTTGGAGAGCAAAAGACTACAATACTCAGGCCACAGGTTTTTTATATATATTTCAGATATTCCCTTTTCATGAATTTTGGGAAGCTACTGCTGATTGTTTATCATGTGTCCTCAAACATCGTATTTTTGCAAGATAATTATCTTTTTCATGCCGTTTGTGAAGCAATTGCTTTCAAATTTGTCACAAGGAAATATGTACAGTTCATGGAAAATAGGCGAACGACGTCCCCTTAGCTTATTGCAGAGGATGATACATGTATGTGAAACCAAGTAACGGGGCACACATGTGACATGTGAAACCGAGCACACTATTTAAAACTCACCGAGCATGCTAAATTTAATTCTCATAAACCTCCCAACATCAATAAAACAAAGGAAGCTATACCGGTTTTCAATGACTGGTTGGAATAATAAATTAGCTTAAGCCTTAAGGTAACATGCCAGTTGGTCCACCACTATTATGAAACAGCTGTCTCACGACTTCATGAGCGTGCCCAGCGGGGGTCAATGCTACCGGCCAGGGTCATTATTAAACCCACCAGGGATGCCCGCCGGCCATCCATCATCAAGGGTTTGGCTTGCGCCATCTCAGTGATCCGTGGCCTTCTCGTTCTCTTCATCATGCCGTCATCTCTATATATGCTAGAAAGAGTCGTTCATCTATGTGCGGGGAGCGCGTGTGACTTAGGACTAAGCACATCTGACACCAACCACCTTGGCAGTGATCCATGGATAAACCCTATGGTCTCCGTATGCCATTGGAGTCCGACAACGCCTTCATGCCTAGCAAACTACAATTAAGCAGCAGCAACAGGCCATTTGCAAAAACTTAAAAATATTTATTAGGGCACATGACCATCTGCTGACTTGTATCTACTCCGCCCCCAAATAAGTCTCTTTGATTATTTTGGGATAAGGGGACTATTAGATTAGACTAGACACACACTGCTATGAATTGCTACGATTAAGCAATTCACACCAACATCCAAGAGAACGTTCTGATCGAACAGTAGAGACGAATTCACGCACGAAGTCAAGAATGCCGGCCAGCGCTGACTTCTACCTAACTATATTTAACTAGTCATCAACCCGTGCAACTGCACGGGCAAGCAACTTTTGAGTGCGACTTAAGCTATACCGGACAATAACATTTGTTTTGAGCAGTTATATAGATAAAATAACAAATGTGTTGAGTGGTTCATCATTATATGAGATTATTTCATGTATCCACACCTATGGCATAACATTCTTGAAATTAATTTTATTTAAAATCTTCAGGAGCAAATAGTAGTTTAATTAAGTAATTTAATGGTACACATATATAACTCTTATTATGTAATGGATCCTAATATTTAATATTTTCTGAACTATTTAACATACCATACAAAAAATCCATGATTTCTACAGACCATGTCCATTATATTTGTAATATTTCTAGGTAAGGGCTGCAAGTTTTATTGAGTCTACACTTGCAAAAACAAAGCTCGCTTTTGAAAGGACTTATAAGCTCTACATGTTTGTATTTACACGACCACTATTTTAAGAGAAAGAGGGTTCTAGATGATGATGTTTCTTATATGTATAGTCCATTTTTCCTGAAGCCGTCACATATATTCTTGAGGATATGGATGTTTAGAGCAGTGGCTATATGTAATATGTTAAGTATTTTGATATATCATCCATCAAGTTCTCTTTTACGTGTTTGAAAAAAATAATAGAATCGAATTATGTAGAACAATATTGCTATTCATATTTTCATTTAATTCTACCTCCACTCATTAGATTGATGACTTAGATATACCATCTAGGTAATCACTGATTCGTACCCCCTACCGGAGAAACAACGTTAAAACATCCAATCATCTCAACACACTAAGAACTTCAATACGTGGAATCTCAAATAACTGAAAATAGAAACTACATCATTATTTATTCCATGTAGAATTGGTATGAACAACTCCTTGCTGGTTTTTCAGGTGAAAAACAAACACAAAGGATGTAACAAAGTACATTTTGAGGATAAGTATAAACATATTAAGTTCCATTTGCAGGGCATACTTCTAATTTGTGACAGAAAGGTAGTCAAAGCAAAGATCGAACTAAATTAAAGGAAATAATATTAGAACACCGAAAAGCATTTCTTTATGTCGTACATGTGTTGGCATCATGCCGTCAGTGGGACGAAACATTATTCCTTGGGGAAATAACACTAGTAGAAAAAGGGTCAAATGTTCACCCCTTTAGCCCCGGTTTGTATTTGAGCCGGCACTAATGTGACCATTAGTGCCGGTTCGAATGGCTATGCATTAGTGCCGGTTCGTAATGAACCTTTAATACCGGTTCGTGCCACGAACCGGTACTAAAGGGGTGGTGGCAGGATGGCGTCAGGCCAAGGCCCCACGAGCCCCTTTAGTGCCGGTTGGTGACACAAACCGGTACTAAAGGTCTAACCTATAGTACCGGTTTGTGTCACCAACCGGCAATAAAGAGTCTTAACCTATAGTCCCGGTTGGAGACACAAACCGGCACTATAGGGCAATTTTCAAACTCTACCCCCCCCCTCCCCCCCTCCCCCCGGCGCGTGTATCGCCATAAATGATAAAAACTTCAAAAAATAAAATCCTTCGAGAGGTAGTTATATTACTACATCTACTAGTTAGGAAAATTTGAAAACTTAAATTTGGACATGTTTTGCAAAAAGTGTAGGGAAAATGTAAAACGGCTATAACTTTTGCATACGGTGTCGGAAAAAAACATATAATATATAAAAAAAATTCAGCACGAAAATCCTACGGCCTGTTTGCAATTTTTTAGAATCCTGAAATTCCAAAAGGAAAAAAAGATATGGTCAAATTTTAGTTTTTTTAAAAAAAATTGGTTAAATCTGGTCAAACTACTTATTCAAGAAGTATTAATGTTACTACATAATTATTCAAGAATATTAGTGTTACTAAATAATTATTTCAATTTTTTGAATTTTGGTCAAATCTGGTCAAACTGTGGTCAAACTTATTCAAAAAATATTAGTGTTACTAAATAATTACTATTTTTTAGAATAATAGTTTCAAACTCAAACGGTGAAACGTGTGACCTAATGCTCAAGCTAAACTGCTGAGGGTTAATAGGATTGACAACTTACATTTGTCAGGAAAACAACAAGTGCAGACTTGGAATGTAGGGGGAATAGAACTCCGAAGTTAAGCGTGCTCAGGCTGGGGGAGTGAGAGGATGGATGACCGGCCGGGAAGTTAGGCGATTTGGAATGAGTGATCCACACTTGAGCAGTTAAGAGAGGTGATTAGAGACTCAATCATCAAATAATTCAAAAAAAATTAAAAATCGAAAAAAATCAAAAAAATTCCAAAATTTTCAAAAAAAAATAAAAAAAATATTTATTACCGGTTGGTAACACCAACCGGTACTAAAGGTCCCCCATACCAGGGCGCGAGCTCACGCCACGTGGTGGCACTTTAGCGCTGGTTCGTGCCGAACCGGTACTAAAGGGAGGGGGGGCTTTAGTGCCCACCCTTTAGTGCCGGTTATGGAACCGGTACTAAAGGCCCTTACGAACCGGTTTTAAAGCACCGTTTTCTACTAGTGTAAGAAGTAGGCTTTGTTTGTGGGAAAAATAGAAGTAGCCTTGAAGATGAGTTAGCCACGAAGATGATTTCTCAACTACCAGCTGCAATGTGAACAGCTATGTCTGACATGTAAGTTAGAACTAAGCACATTTAGAAATTAAGAAAACACTCAAATTATATTTACCATGATGAATTAGCTTACTGTAATCTAATAGACCATGTGAAGGAGAGTTATAGTTACTTCGAATGGAATTAATTAAGGAAGGTGAATTAATATATTCTGTAGAAAAAGAGTGAACACACTAGAACATAAACAACGTGTACTTCCTCACCATAAAAAAATTGTATGCATTTCGGATGCTTACAAAATTAGACATGCTGCAACTGTTCTAATCCTTAAGGTGGTATTGGCCTGGCCACCGCCTTCCTTCAAGAAGACCACCAATTCATGAAATTATTGTAGAGAATTAAGAACTGGTTCCACTTTTTTTCTGGACAGAACAAAAAAATACGGAAATATTAATATGAGAAACAAGGAGGAGGAACTATCAGAAATCTATGGGTAAAGACAATGCTGTATTGTTACCAAGAGCTACCACTGAAAAACAGGATCTGTACATACTCGTATGTACCTCCTAAGTTGTCAAACCTGAGCGATCATGCTCATGCAACATGCATCCATAGCCTGTATACATGCACGTGTTGGATGGTGTTGTGCAAGTTGATGTATGCCGATCTGAACATTGCACCTTGTACATGGTAGGGCTGCTGCGAATCCGTCGGCCGCTACGGCCCAGCAATACATATGGAAATTGCGAACCCGCTAGATGCCGCTCAGATTGAATCGGGGAGCAGGGGTGTGGAATCTACTTTTTAGAAGCAACAATTGCAGGGATATGGGTAGGTGAGCCAAACGTGGCTACAAAATCAACCTCAAACCATAAGTGATTGGATATGGAAGAAAAGATGATGAAGGAAGCTGCGTCGACGTGAGAAAAAAAGGATACGTATGTGAAAAAAGGAGGAGGATGCGTACGTGATGGCATCATCTGAGGGCATGCATGATGGAAATATCCATGTGAAACAGATCATTGTGATCCAACGTTCCATATTCGCCCTAGTATTAATGCGGCAGTCATAGTCATCTTTTACCGTACGTGACTATTCTGAGTTTTTTTTTTGCGGGTGTCTCTTTCTTTTACAAAAAAAGTAACGTCCACACGTGTGGCATTTTGCACATCGCCCACACATCTCCATTATCACTCATTTTGCCACGTATGAATAGATGACATCAGCAGAAATCTTTTTGGTTTTCGGCTTAAAGATGTTTTATCTCTTAATTAAAAAATTGAATTAAAAATCCGTTTTCACCATTAAATCCGTCGCGATGAGATCTTCAAAACTAGACCCCATGTTGATATGTTTCGACGAAATTTTTTTGCCCAAAAGTTGCCATGATGTTTACACAATAGTTGCCATAGTGCTTAAACTAAAGTTGCCATGTAGCAATTTTAGTTTGTAGAGCATGACCATTTTAGTTCTTTGATGATGGCAATTCCAGTACTTTGATCATGAAAATTATTTTTTGTATGAACCATGACAATTCTAAGTGCATGTATCATGACAACTTTAGTTTATGGTTCATGGAAGGTCTCGTTTCTTAATTCTCCATTTTATAATATGTCAAAAATTATTTTTAAATGTAGACAAAAATAGCTAAAATATATCATGGCAACTTCAGTGTAAACATCATGGTAATTCATGTGCAATAGACATGTCAACTTTTAACCCTAAAAAAATTCGTCGAAATATATTGATATGAGATCTAGTTTCGAAGATCTCATCGTGAGAGATTTAATGATGAAAACAGATCTTCAATCGAATTTTTCATTTAAGAGATATAAAGACGGAAAATCCAAAAAGATTCCTACATGCATGCATGAGGTGACATGGCGTGGTCTGTATGTTATAGGGCGTGTGGGCGGGTTTGGCTCACACCACACGTGTGGGCGTTAGCGTTATCCTTCTTTTAGTGTACGTGATTCGGAGATTTCTTTTTTCATTAATATTAGGGACGTGAGATCTGTTTCTTCCATCGAACATGATTCTGAGATCTGTTTTTTCATTTATGAGGCACGTGAGATCTTCTTTTTATGGCGATGAGATCTCTTCTTTTATCATACGTGATTGTTCCAAGTTTATTTTTCTAGAGCTGTGATCTTGATTCTGAGATTTGTTTATTCTTTTTTTTTATCATACGTGATTCAGAGATTTCTTTTTTAATTTATTAGGTACGTGATATCGTATGATGCATCCAATTAGTTAATATATAAGATATATAAGATTACTTTCTCCATCGCAAAATAAGTATCTTTAGTACAAGCATTAGACGAGACGCACACTGCTATAAATTGCTACGATCAAGCAACTCACACCAATTAAGATCCAAGAGAACGTTCCGATCGAACACCAAGGGACGAATTCACGCACGAAACCCAGAATACCGGCCAGCACTGTGCAGCAGCTCATGGAGATCACCAAGGTCGACCTTCGAGGGCTGGAGCCTGGCCGGCCAGGGTGGGACGAAGCCCGGGACGCGGTGACCGCGTCCATGGTGGCGCACGGCTGCGTTGTGGTGCATGTCCAGCACGTCGGGCTGGACGAGGACATCCGGCAGGCGCTGTTCGGCCGCGCCATGCCGGAGCTGTTCGCGCTCCCTGCGGAGGCCAAGCAACGCAACACCAACAATGACATGCAGTACGGAGGGTACATCGGGCAGATACCCGGCATGGCGTACGAGAGCTTGCGCATCAAGGATGTCACCGACGCCTGCCACATCAGCGACTTCGCCGGTCTGCTCTGGCCGCAGGGCAACCCCGCCTTCTGGTGAGAGAGCACATGGTTCTTCATCATCCGCTCTATACATATACAATATATTTTTGACATGCATGGATCCCAACATTGTTGTTGTTTCACTCCAGTGACACGGTTGGGGAGTTCGCCAAGAATGCTGTCAGCCTGGAGAAGACGGTGACGAGGATGGTCTTGGAAGGCCTCGGTGTCCGAGACGAACACACCCTCGACTCGCACCGCGACCAGCTCTGCTACAGCTTCAGGATGTCCTACTACGGCATCTGCCCGGAGGAGAACACGTCCAAGCTGAGCCTGCCGGAGCACCGTGACTACGGCATGACCACCATCATCGTGCAGCACGAGGTTGAGGGTCTGGAGGTGCAGCTCAAGGACGGAAGCTGGTTCGCCGTGCCTCCTGAGCCGGACACGGTCGTCATCCTCGCCGGCGAGCTACTCAACGTAAAGCCAAAGCCATATATATACCTCTCTTCCCCTCCCCGGCAGTGTACTGAATTGTTTAACCGTCTGGCTGCAGGTGGTGACCAACGGACGGGTGCGGGCCTGCCTCCACCGTGTCAGGACGCCGAGCAATCGGGAGCGCTTCTCCGTGGTGCTAGGTTGCATGCCCACCCAAGGCTCCACGGTGCGGGCGATGGAGCAGCTCGTCGACGAGGGCCACCCTCTGGTCTACCGTCCGTGCGATCCCTACGAGTACAGCGCCTTCCAGTACTCGGACGAAGGCCGCAAATCAGGCGACGCGCTCAAGGCTTTCTGCGGAGTAGCTAAAGATCTAGATGGACCAGCTGTGTGATGAATTCACCGATGAAGATATGACCGCGGAAGGAACTCTGCATGGAACATTTTTCCTTTATTTTCGCCTGTGCTTACATAGTTGAGCACGTACGCTCTCCTATGGGTTTATCTGTCGAATAATGTTTTCTTATCTTTTCAGTTTTGTTCAGACTTTTATCTTAGTTAAATATCTTCTTAATAATATTCAGGACTTGACTACAAATCTGACGTTAGACTTTTGACCATGGCAAATCGAACATTTTTATGTTATTTTATATTTACCGATGACGTCAAGTTTATACGAACAGTTCTTTTTCACTAGGCTTATCGCAACCACGAGGGCAACTTGGTCAATTTATTATCCCCAGGTTGCAACATGTAGCGGATCTAGAGAGGAGCCATGGAATAATTTGTACTATGTACTTAACACTATCATCTAGTAATACATAATGTTTTCGTAATCATGATTAGACATGAAAATCACCTCATGCAAGGTTCCAGCAACATAGTTTGGAATAATGGTCGAAATCAGAACATTCAAAGGATAAAATGGCAGGTTTTTAGAGAGTGATCGATGCTTGGGTTCAAAATGAGGACGAGGATGAGCTCTTGCAAAGCTCTAGTCCTCGAAGTCCACATGGGCACACAGTAAGGGCCTAGGTCAGGCTTTGTTACGACTTCCTATTGTCTAGCTTCATGTTGCATATTTCATTTAGCTCAATTTCCTAACATCTTAATTTAGCTCAAAAGTATGTGGATTCTTCAAAAGCAACATCTCCACTCTGTTTTTTCGCACGTTACAGCAAATGGTTATTACAACGGAATAAATTTACTCGGTATATCATGACGCTATGTCAATTCTCATGTGTGCTATGTTTATTACTGACTATACTGAAACCAAAGCCAACAACAACAACAGTCACACCCAAAACACCTCCTGCCCACGATCGTCTCCAACTATGGTTTCCCGCTTCCAACCGGTGCCGCCTCCAATCTGCCTCGTTGTCTGTGGCCTTAGGGCCATGGAGGCGTGGTGGATCATGGCCCTCGCCTGCGGGAGGGCTCCTGCTCCCTTTCTAGGTCTTTTTTTAGTTTTGACTAAGGTTTGTGTCCCAGCGACGACTCTCTGAAGATGGAATAAGTTTTTTCCCGCCTAGCCCCTGTCCCAGTGATGCGTCTAGCGTCATCGGAGGGCGTGTGGAGGTGTTTCTCCAGTGGATATTGCGGGATTTGGTCGATGTTTGTCTTTCATGGATCTGCTTCGGATCAGTCTTCTTTCATCTGCGTACTTGTTCTACAAGTTCGATCCTTCTTCTATACAATTCTCATCATTTGCGACGGTTGTCGTTCTGGTGCGCTGGTCCTTTGGTGCCTCAGCACGACGACTTCCCGACTGCCTAATACAATAAGGTTTGACCATCTTCGATAAGGGAGGAGCGATGGTGGCACTCCTTCAGCTGTAGTCGTCACTAACTGGTGTATGAACATGGATGTAATTCATTTTATTTCGGCCTGTAGGTGCCTGCTAGCAGAGAAGATCCGCGAGAAGATGTCGGACGAAGTGTGCACACTCCTCCATGATCTCGGTGAAGATGGCTTCCACCTGATCAGCTTCTTCCTCCCTTATCCCCTGATCCCATCCCACAAGTGACGTGACAGAGCGCGTGCTAAGCTAGGAGAAATATTCCGTGGCATAGTGAGATCACGTAAGAGCTCAGGCCGTGTCGGCGCCGACGTGCTACATATATAACTTCATAGACGGGAAGTACAGGGACAAGCGTTGCATGACTGAGGAAGAGATCACTGGGTTACTAATCGCCCTCTTGTTCCGTGGGCATCACGCCAGCTCAAGCACCACAACCTAGACGAGAGCCTGCTTACTCAGCCATGAACAGTACATGACAACCGCAATCAAAAAGCAGAAGAAACTCATTGGGAAACACGGAGAGCCCGTAGATTACATCACCTTGTCGAAGATGGGCACCTTGCATTGTTCCATCAAGGAGGCACTAAGGATGCACTCTGCATCACCTCTGCTAATCCGCCAGGCGAAGAAGAGCTTCACTCTGCGAACCAGAGAAGGCGAAAAATATGAGATCTCCGAAGGGCATACCTTGGCAAGCTTCACGGTGGTTGGCAACAATCTGTCGTACATCTATAGAGATCCGCATGTGTATGATCCATACACTACTAAGAAAAGGGCTATAGATGGAATTGACAGTAATGGCGCACCAGACATGTGGTGCGCCATTACTATATACTAATGGCGCACCATGTGTTGGTGCGTCATTAGTGTCCAAATACTAATGGCACACCACATCTACGGTGCGTCATTAGTAAAAAACTTTTTTTAAATTTTTTTCAAAACTATTAATGGCGCACCGTGGGAGTGGTGCGCCATTACTAGTTGAACTAGTAATGGCGCACGACTCCCACGGTGCGCCCTAATGGCGCACCACCCACGGTGCGCCATTACTAGTGCGCCATTAGTAACTTGGCCACCACTTCCACCGAATGCACCCCCCCTCCCTTGGACCGCCTTTTCAGTTTTTAAAAAAATAAACAAAAATGACGGAAATGTCAAAAAAATAAAAGAAAATAAGTTTCCCATGTGATATGTGGTCTAGTTGTTGTGAAAATTTACAAATATGAATTTCGACTTTATTTGCGAAATCTCTCGAGAATTTGTAAAATGGGCATAACTTTTGCGTACGAACTCGGATGAAAAAGTTTTTTTATATGAAAAATCATCTACTCGAAAAGTTACATCCGAATTCAAGCAGAAGCTTCTGTCGTACCCTTTACATGAGGATTCTTCCACGGAAGAACAACTCATATTCGCCTTGTCACAGGGCGCCGAGCACAACCTGATGACCTATGAGGCGTACGATATCAACGGCTACACATTCTACACCGAGGACAAGGACATGAAGAGCGATGGTTATCAGAACTCCAGGGTAACGATGGAATCCTACACCGGTAACGACAAGGACAGATACTACGGAAGGATCGAGGAGATCTGGGAGCTGAGCTACGCTGGAGAGAAGGTCCCGATGTTCCGTGTCAGATGGGCCAAGAGCGTCCTAAAAGAAGACCGGTATTTCACCACCATAGTTATACCCGAAGCCAAATCCAAGACCGCGGGCGCAAACGTCATCGCGAAAAAATGAGCCATGGGTACTGGCTTCCCAAGTGGACCAATGCTTCTTCATTACCGACCCGTCAAAGCCCAATCATGTTGTCGTGAGGAGAGGCAAAATGAAGATCATCGGAATGGATGGAGTAGCCAATGAGCAAGACTTCGACAAGTACGGCGACCCGAAGATCGAACATGACGACGATGATGAAGTAGCAACATACACCACAAGAAGAAGCAGGACCACCCTACCTAAAGGACGTCCGTTCCACAGAAGAACTCCATTTGCGAAAAAGAAGGGCAAGAAGATTATGAACAGATAGCTAGCTAAGATCGACTATATTTAAATCGTAGTCTTCATTTCTCGGTTGTATTTCATGGGCACTTTTTGATATCATGAATATTTTTAAATTTCATGGGCACTTTTTGAATTCATGAATATTTTTTCAAATTTGATGATATTTTTTCATATTCAATATGATAAAATATTGAATATTCATGAGGACACTCGATCTCGATCCCCCTCCATCTCGATCTTGATTCCCCCTCCATCTCGATCTCGATCCCACCCGCACCCTCCCCCGCTAGCTCCACCGCCACCGACGACCCACCGCACCCTCCCCCGCTAGCTTCACCGCCGCCGACGACCCACCGCACCCTCCCCCGCTCCACCACCGCCGACGAGCAGCCCCCGCACCCTCCCCCGCTCCACCACCACCGACGAGCACCCCCCGCACCCTCCCCCGCTCCCCGGTGAGCTCCGCCTCCTCTCCCCTCTTCATTTTTTAAAAAATAATAATAAAAAAGTGTAGACTACAATTGTTGTTAAACAACAATTATTACTGTTTTTATAAAAAAATATTACTGTTTCATATTCATATTCATTTTCTAAAAAATTATTACATGCAACAAAAAAAATTACTTATGGCGCACCTCTGGCTGGTGCGCCATTGCTATATAAAAGAAAAGATTACTAATGGCGCACCTCTGCCTGGTGCGCCATTGCTATGTAAAAAAAAGATTACTAATGGCGCACCTCTGCCTGGTGCGCCATTGCTATGTAAAAAAAAGATTACTAATGGCGCACCGCCCGGGGTGCGCCATTAGTAAGATTCCCCCGTAGCTAATTCCATCCCTCTCGCCAGATCCCCTTCCTCCCTGTCCCTCGCCCCCCTAGCTAATTTCCCCCGCTGCCCCGACCCACGCCGCCGCCGCCCCCTCGCCTCCGTCTCCGTCGCCGCCCCCATGCCGCCGCCGCCCCCGCGCCTCCGTCTCCGTCGCCGCTCCCACGCCGCTGCCGCCCCCGCGCCTCCGTCTCCGTCGCCACCCCCACGCCGTCGCCGCCCCCGCGCCTCCTTCTCCGTCGCCGCCCCCACGCCGCCGCCGCCCCCGCGCCTCCGTCTCCGTCGCCGCCCCCCGCGCCTCCTCGGACGCCCTCGGACGCCCGCCGATTTCCTCCGCCTCGGCCACCATCGCCACCGCTCGACGCCGAATTCGCGCCGCCTCGACTAGCTCCGGCTACCCCGAGTCGCCCTCGACCTCCCTAGTGAGCACCCGAGCCGCTTCCCCCTCTTCCCCCTCTTGATTTCCTTCTGATGTGTTCTAGGGTTAGGGGTTGGAGAATTTTGGACAAGAAAAGGGGTTGGAGAATTAAGTAGCTAGGGTTGGGGAATTAAGTAGCTAAGGAGATTATGTTTAGAGCATCAATGATGGGTGTTGATATACCTCTGGATAATTTTGATTTTATTCATGTTCTCAAGGAATTGGAATTATCCAGGTAACAAATTAGTAAGAAAACTGAACACTGTTTAGATATTCATGACTCGAATGGAAATGTTGCCTCCCTGTGTCTAAGTTGGCATGATACTGTAGTGGAAGAGGAGGAGAAATTTACTGCTGTTTCTAGAAGAGAGAAAAAGTCTCCTGCTAATAGAAATGTCACTATTTCTTCTCTTACCTCCTCTTCTATACCTTGTACTAGAGGTCAGCAAAAGAATATCAGTTCTACTTTGCCCCCTAGTAGATCTGGATACTATTTCTGTTAGGAGATGGTGTTATATTAAGATGCATATATTGTTATGTTATGAAAATTGTATCATCTTACCACTTAAGTCAGCCTTCCCTTTAAACAGAAAATTCAGTTAGGAGCTACTATTAGGAGCTACTGTCAAAAACTTGAGCTACTGTCAAAAAATTCAGTTAGGTACAGTTACCATCATGTAAGAAAATGGCCATAATGTGCCCTGATAATGATGTATTCTGTCATAAAAATATATAGTGGACTGCCATGATAATGACATGCTGCTAGTAGTTACTTCCACCATGAGTTTCATTAACAAGAAGTCAGTTTTGTTTATAGTTGAAAGTAAGTGTGTGGTTTGAAAATCAAACAAAAATATTTTCTTAACTCAGAAGCCTGTTACTGCACCTGTACTGCACATTACAAAGTCTCCTAGTACTTAACCCACCCAAGCTATGAGGAAAAATTTCAGTTAACTGTTATGGACAATTGTCAATTTTCTGTAATGATGATGGAACATTATAAAGCATTGTACTCCAGTGTATATGAAGGATACAAAAAATTTAGCAACTTCTCTGATTTTATAAAGTTGTTCTTATATGGGTGAAACTTCACTTGTTTTTAGGCTAGTGCGGGGTGTTGCTTTATTCTGTCATCATTTGTAACTATGTCACAAATAAATTGTTCCTTCTTCTGTATTTGAAGTAATGACTGTTCATAAGCTGAGGCATGGATTAAGTTGTTTCTTTGCTGTATCATTATATCTGGATGATTTTTTGTTTGGTGACCTATTATATCTGGAATGGAAGCTCACATAAGTTGAGCTGATTTTTTTTCCATATAAAAGCAGAGGACCATATGGTCTGTGGCTGGGTTTTGTCTCCGACCATTGTGTCGTGATGAATTTGCAGGTACCCCGAGAGGCCCTTGAGTCTGTCGGAATGTCGATTAACTTCCGTTCCGGCAAATTCGGGTACTCCATATGTCCTATTTTCAGCAAAGGTCATGCTGAAATTTTCTGTGAATTTTAGCATGACTTTGCTAAAAATAGGACATATGGGGTACTTGCGACTAATGCATGGGCCAGGGTATCGTAGTACTTAGTTAAGTAGGATCAACTGCCCCGCCATTCTTGCTGCAGTAAACCATAGGTGGCAATAGAGCCAAGTGATTAGGCCCAACTTAGAATTCTCCTTAGCATCAATAAACCCTAGATGATAAACTCAACATAGGTGGCAATAGAGCCAAGTGATTAGTGCCAAGTGATTAGGCCCAACCTAGGGTGCCTCGGCATTGATAAACCCTAAATGATGAAAACTTAACTTGGCTTCTATAGGGTGCCTCGGTGTCGATGAGAACCTAAATGATGTACTCTTAGGCTTTTAGGGTGCCTCGGCATCGACAAAACCTAAATGATGAAAGCTTAGGCTTTTAGGGTGCCTTGACGTCGACAAATCCTAAATGATAAAACCTTGGCTTTTAGGGTGCCTCGGTGTCGATAAGAACTTAAATGATGAAAGCTTAGGCTTTTAGGGTGCCTCGGCGTCGACAAACCCTAAATGATAAAAGCTTATCTTTAGGATGCCTCGGTGTCGACAAACCCTAAATGATGTAGTTTTGAATTATGAACGTAGGATATGTCGTCATCATCATCGGACGACGAAAGTCTCCCGGCGGAGTGCGACTGGTGCCACGACGATCGAGGTCTGTGCGACATGCCTCTCCTGGACGATGATCGGCGCTTCAGCATTAAGCTTGAGGAGACCTTCGAAGTTGAAACGGTACACAATGACGACAAGTGTTATTTTCATAATTAAGCATGACTTCAACTATTTCAACGTGTAATTTTCATCTTTTACAATTCGAGTATAGCTTATCCCATGCCATGCAAGACGCTATGTCTTGGAGAGGATGGATTTTGAAGACCATGAAATTTCTGAAACAAAGAAAATTCACTTAAGGACTCATCACGATGTGGACTTTGAAGTAAATCTATATAATTCTGAGAGCGTAACCCATTTTGGTTGCAAAAATTGGGAAGCATTTTGCAAGATGTATGGTTGTGATGAGGGTATGCTTATCACCATGGATCTTGGTAATCCTGACATTAACCAAGACAATATGGACATTTGGGTCCTTGTTGATACGCCTCCAGTTCTACCGCTATGTGAGTTTCTCAAACATAGTTATTAGCTAATTTATATTGTTTATTTCAAAATAGTTGACAGCTTATTTCCATTGACAGCTTATTTTTATTGTTCAAAGAATGTGCGGGAGATGGTAGACAAAACCCACTACACCGATGGCTCTGAATTAACTTACAAGGAGAAAAATCATCTGGTCGGATTTTGTACTGACATTGAGAATTACATTATCCACAATCAAACTCCTCAACATTATGGTAAATACGTGCCACTAGTGCATGTGTTCAATTACGGTAACTACCATGGAGATACCCTGGTAAGATTTTTACTATTACGACATCCGTGCATCTTTTGCATACTTCTAAAATTAGTACATCATTGCTAACTATGAAGTTATTACTATGTTTTTCAACAGATAATCCCAGAGAATTGTGTGCCTCATATGATGTATCAGAAAGGTAGTCTTAATGTCTTGAACATACAGCCAGATCGTCCTACGAATCTCAACTGTCCATACGAGATTTCTAAAAGAAGTGGAGACATGAAAATCAAAGGATGGAAAAAATGTATGGACAGTCGTAAGGAGCTTCTTGGAAGCAAAAGGAAGCGAAGCGCAAGAATTGGAGACAGGATGCTCTCCATTCTCCATAATGGAGAGTCAGGGTCTATATTGTTTTATGCTATTTTAGCTTAAATAGGGTATTTAGGTCCTGCCTAATACTGATGATCATGTGCTAAGAACAATTAAGTAGGGTTGGTTCGATGACTATCAAGATGATGATCGTATGAATTGTTATGAATAACGAGTAGAAGTTGTATGATGATGATTAGTAGGACTTGTTAGGATTAGTATTACTTCCGACAAACTCGATACTCGTGGTCTCGAGACTTGTAATGTTTTATCTTTGTTCGGTCTTTTGAATTCGGAGACTAATATGATGAATTGTATTCGGAGACTAATCTTCTATTGTATTCGATGAATCTGCTGTTGCTGTGTGCTACTGTCTATATTCTGTCAAATAATATATTTTGTAACCTGTGCAAAAATCAGAAAAGTAAAAAAACAAATATTCATACTAATGGCGCATCACCACAAGGTGCGCCATTAGTATGCCAAAGGATACTAATGGCGCATCAAGACAGAGTGCGCCATTAGTATGCCAAGTATACTAATGGCGCATCTATCCGCAGTGCGCCATTAGTGTGCCAAAGCACATGGTTAAATATGGCCCCTGGGAGGCATACTAATGGCGCATGGTGTTATATACAAATGACGCATTGGGTGGTGCGCCATTAGTAAAAAAATACTAGTGGCGTGATACTAATGGCGCAATAGTGATGCGCCATTAGTAGGCAAAACTGGTGCACCATTAGTATGCCTTTTCCTAATAGTGATATCGGTTTAGCCCCGGGAGAGAGGAGGACAGAGTTGGCGGCAAGTTATCGCACACGTCGTTTAGTAGTGGGAGACATGCCTGCTTGGGAGCGGATTTTGCTTACATGCAAATCAAGGTGATATGGAGCTATTTGCTTAGGATCTTTGAGCTCACATTGGTTTCTCCATTCCCAGAGGATGAATGGGAGAAATTTGTTCCTGGTCCTAGAGGGAAAGTGATGGTTAGTAACTAAAAAAGACTTTCGTCCCGCTTTATATATAAAGCATCGACCCTCGTACAACTGAACCATACAACACATCACCCAAACACACACACACACACACACACACACACACACACACACACACAAAGCAAGATACAAAGGTGCTGGAGATCAGCTAAGCCAACTCGAAGCGGACAACGGATGTACAACAAGCATCACTACGAAGGTGAGGGAGCCCTCCACCGAGAACAAGCCACCGTGAAGAACATAGCTGACTGTCAACGAACCGCAAGCTCCAAGGTAGTGCCTTCAGAAAGGGCACGACACCAGAGCCCCGACACCACCCGATCCGGAGGTCAAGAATTTCATCCGGAGAACCACGGAGAATCAGGAGAGACCGCGACGGAGCTTACAGGAAGGGGACGACGCCCGCGGACGCCGCCACTGTCGGTCTGACCGTGGTCAAACAAGGATTTCACCCCGATATACCTCTCCATCTCCGATCACCACGGGTCGCCGAGCCCGAGCCACCCCACCGCCCACGCGACCAAGGTTGCCAGTCCGCACCCGAGCTGCGAGCTCCGCTCATGAACACCGCGACTCCCACCACAGAGCCGCCGCCCTGCCACCTGACACCCCCAACGACCGCCCAAAGGAACGAATCACCACCACCAGTAGACCCCCGCCATCGTTGGAGCCGCCAACACATCGACAAATGAAGCCGGAGGCAACTAGGCCAGGGAAAAGAGGAGGGGCGGAGCGGTGCGAGACCTCGACCGGCACACCCCCGGTCCCCGGGTCGGTGACGGGTGGGTAGACCACCCATCCCTCTAGCCAGCCTCCTCACGTTGCCCCTGCAACGCCCCACCCCTGCCTCTAGGTAAGATCAGCGAGGAGCCCGCCGGACATCCGGCCGACGATGAGGACGCGCGAACGATCAGATCCGTCCCTGAGACGACCACAGGAGGCGCCATGTCGGGCCTTGCACACCGGCCACCGACAGCCATGCGAGCCACAACAGATGCACCGCGCCCCGCCAGTGAGAGGCCCGTGCCGTCCAAGGCCGGCGACCGCGGATCTGGCCACGCCAGACCCAGTCGCCGCCCCAGCCTAGGACGTGCGGACGCCTGCGAAGCCTACCACGCCGCCGCCACGTGCTTGTGAACCCACGGGCAGAGCTCGCTGCCGCGCCCCTCGCCAGCACGACGCAATGCCCGCCGCCGCCGCAGGGCGAAAGGATGAAGAGCCCCGCCGGCGACGCCCGCGGGCTTTGCCTGGCGGCGGCGAGGAGGGGAGGCAGTTACCCCCCCCCCCCCCCCCCCGGTCGCTCGCGGGAGTGACATGGGAGGGGGAGGGAGGGTAGATCAAGTGATGGTTAGTTACGAGAGACGACCGCTGGTTAGCCCCTAGTTTAAATTTAGTAAATTGCCTTTATCGTGTGGGTGCAACAGGTTTAATTTATGTTCCAAAGTGAGTATGAACTCTGTGTGTATGTGTGTATGGGGGAATCAAATAATTGCGAGGTCAAAAATAAAGAACTACTATTTGTAGATTGTACCTGTTATGTATGACCAGGGCAAACATATTTGCCTGCTTTCATTTATGCAACAAGTTACATTCACAGTGTAGGCAAGAAAATATCACTGACCTCTCGCTCTCAGGTTTCAATCATAGACTGTCTATGAACAGGACGAAACCTATAAACGCAGACAACAGTGATGCTTGGGTAGATGACCAAGAAAAGGATTCACTGCACAAATGCCATCTCCAGTTCATTAAGTTAGACCTCTGACTAGCTTTTTCAAACATGTAAAATTGTCGAGAAGCAACTGTTTTGTTCAACGACACACTCAAACAAACAGGCCTCCAAATATTTCATCGTAATGTAAATATTTCATCATAAATATGTATGTTGGAATTTCCTTTTCAAGGCCACACAACGAGCACTGTGATAGTGTAGATGTTAATCCTACTAATTGTGTTGCACTCAAAGAGTAGCACGAGATTGTTGTGCACTTGTGCTTGACACTGTTCCATTCTGATAGATGAGGCCTCATAGCATTACATGCAGATGTAGACCAAATGCTCAATAAAGAGTGCACAGAAGGAAAACAAGTTTTGCTGAAGATTAACACTAATTTTGATGCAGTGAGAATCTCAAACTTGCAAAAAAAAAAGCGCTCATCCGATCGATGGCTAAAATCAGCTGCAACCTGATAAATAAAACTTCAAGACTAAACTAATCATTTACAGGTTCAGTTTTGGTTGGGCTGATCTACTAAAACTAGCGCATCATTCATAAAACTTGAGAATCAACCTAACCATTCTAGCTAGATACATCTCATATGAGCTGACTATCCGTTAATAATGTTAGCACGTGATTTAACAGAAACCGACACATATATAGGTTAGAGAAAACAATCCAGTACCGATGTAGAAACTCAACCTATATATGATGATGATGATGATGATGAGCAACTCATGCATTGGGAACTTTTTTTGTACTCTCCAACAGATCCACTATGAGAGATGGGTCAGTCACTTTGAGATTCTTATAGCCTTGGGTTTCCACCACAGCATCCATGGCATTTGAACAAGCGATGTACTCAAGGCAAGCATCTTTAAGCTTGTCGCAGCTATGCTGGTCAGCCAAAGCCCATGTGGTTACCATGGTGTCGACGTTCAGATTCTGGCAAAGGATACTTTTGAAAACCAGCTTGAGCCTCTCCATGGCATATCTGTCTGCAGCCACCAGTAAATGCCGGATCATCTCAGTATTCTTATCACCTTCAGGCAAAGTATCGGTATATATGAAATGGAGAAGGGCACTGAAAACATCAGGTTGCATGTCTTTGATGGTAACGCGTCGCAGCGTCCTCGCCTCCTTCATCGACCCAAAGAGCTCCGCTTTGAAGACAGGTGACCTGGCGGCGAGTATGGACCTGTGAGCTCCTATGGCCTTTCTTCGAACACAGAAAGTGACATCGTATCCCTCGTCGTCTTCCAAAAGCTTGCCGAGATGCTCGGTGATATCGGAGGGTGGCACTGGCACCTCGATTTTGGGGAACAGTTTGGATTCAGTCACGCGCAGCTCTTTGATGACAGTGACAATGCACTCGATCGTGAGGCGGTCGTTCAAAAGGAAAGCGGACTCAACATCTTTTTCTTTTTGAATTCATTGGTCCGGGGAAAAAACCTAGTGTCGTCAGCTGGGTTGAACGTCCTCAGCTCTGTCTTGTGCACCGAAGACGGCTGCCCGGTGCGCTGATCGAGTAACCTCAGGTCGCAGGACACCCGCACCTTGACGCCCGTGCTCATGAGCTCGAGATAAACCGTGTGAAATCCTTGTCGAGCACCTCTTTGCTGAACCCATCTGGGTAGAAGCGGATGGACCAGTCGTAGCCGCCGGCGGAGAAAGTACCGGACCTGATGAACTTCTCGTTGCCCATGCCCCTGTATTTGTTGTAACCGTAGATGTCGAACACGTGGGTGACTTGCGGCGTCTCCGGAGTGCACATCGACATCGACTTAGATTGCTCCATGGCGCGACTACGAGGAATCAACGGCGACGGCGACGGCGTGCCCTAGATTGGCACTAACCGATCTGATGGTTTGGAAGAAAAGGACGTTACTTCTCAGGGGGGACGAAGAGGGGAGAGCAAAGGACGTGGTGAAGAGGGGAGATGGCGGCGGCGGTGGTGAAGAGGAGATGAAGCCGATTCAGCTTCCTTTTTCTTTGGAGTGGAGGATGGGCCTGGATTCGCTTGTCTGCTGGGTATCAAATCCTCGCGCGTCCTGGGCCTTTTTTTCTTTCTTTCCATTTTTTCTCCCTATTGTTCTTTCCTTTTTATTATGTTTTTCGTTTATTTATACATTTTGCAATTACTCTTGGCCTCCGTCTTTGGCACACGAGGCGGGACAGCCGCCGGCAAATCCATATGGGTGTCAGTTTGATCACATCTGCCTGCTAGCTACTGCGATTCCCGGTTTGTTTGGGTCTGTTTTGTTAGAGTATTATGGGCATATCTTTGTATTCGGTAACATATGATTCGTAGTCATCTTCCGCCTTATTCTAGAAGAGGTTTCTTGCCCTCCAAGCCTTGTAGTACTCTATATGAATCGTTTGAGAGGCTCAATACAACACGCACCGAATTACGTCAATTCCCTCCCCTCTATTTCTCTCACATGTTTTAGCAAAAAGACGCGAGATCGATCGACTTGGTTGTTGTGATTTCGATCAGGAGAATCAATAGTCCCGAATGAGCTCCTTAAAATCCGGACAGTTTCCAAACTGCTGGGATGTATGTGTGTTTCGGCTTCACTGAAATGGAGCGCCGCTAATTATACCAATTATAAATTCGTGCCCATTCCAAATCAAAGAAACTCTTATTAAACACTTAGGACATGTAAAATGGTGCTTTTTTTGCGAGAAAATTTCTGATCTATTCATATTCGAGTGAATTCTGGTTTTTACCCTCTATTTTGATGTTTTTGACACTAATTACCCTATTTAGCAGGATTTCATCCATTTTACCCCATTTAGCAAAAGTTTTGCCACAATTTACTCATTTTAAAATTTTGCGAGCATTCTGATGAGCAGGTCCCAATTGTTAGGTCCACCTAGTATGCCCCATCAACAGTTTTTACCTACCTATTTTTCTCCACGTTGAACCAGTCCTCGCAGCTTCGCTCGACTGGGCTGGCCTGATATGATCGCCAGAGCAGGTCGCTCGCGTCCAACGCATAAGGCGTAAGTTGGGCCGCACCACTCTGGCCTCCAATATTCATAGCACACATTGTTCGCCTTCCTTCGAATCACACACACGCTGCAAACAAAGAAAAAAAAGGATTTCAACAATATTCAAAATGGTGAAAAAACTTTAAATCAATGTACGTCAGTTATAGATGGGTGATATGTATACACATGATCTTCTAATAAGCATTTTAATTCTGTCTGAATCAAACGCCTCACCGGCCAATGCATGAGTCAGGAAAACTTCATAATACACATATGATGGAGATGGTCAAAATCATGTGGAATGGGGTACGACGTGAGGGCTTGCTTGTTCACCAACCTCGCTGATTTGTTGGACGAGCGGCTCCCATAGATCTGCAACCGAGCACAACCTGATGGGGGCATGTACATGGACGCGCCCACGCCGACGTCGGCGAGCTTGATGGAGCCGGATTACATGGGGTCATTTCTTGCCTTGATGTCGCGCCCAGACATCGGCGAGATTGACGGAGCCGGATTCCACGGGGTCATTTCTTGCCTTGATGTCACGACCATATATAACGCCGCTCGAGGAGGTATGAAATCACGCCGCCGCCGTTGCCTGACAATCCCTAACCATAAGTTCGAGCGAGCCTGACGGGTACGTGTGGGCAGAAGCCTGGACGGGCGATGCAATCTATTAGGTGTGAGTAAGGAGCGTGGTCGACTCAGGCATTATGCGTTGGACGAGACGCAAGTGACCTCCATCGGGCCGGTCCGGTCGGGAGAAGCCGTGAGGACTGGTTCACGAGAGAGAAAAATAAGCAGGAAAAACCATCGATGTGGCATGCCAGCTAGACTTCACAATTGGGACCTGTCTGCCAGAACACTCATGAAATTTTAAACAGGGTAAATCGTGGCAGATCTTTTGTTAAATGGGGTAAAATGGATGAAATTTCGCTAAATGGGGTAAGTAGTGTCAAAAATGTCAAAATAGGGGGTAAAAACCGGAATTCACTCTTCATATTCAAACATGGCACAGTAGTAGAAAAAGGGCCTATTGTCCCGGTTAGTAAGGGCCTTTTGTCCCGGTTCCTGAACCGGGACTAAAGGGTCGGTACTAATGCCCTGTCCCTTTAGTCCCGGTTCAATCCAGAACCGGGACAGATGGGCCTCCACGTGGCCTGTGCGCGGAGCCCAAGCAGGAGGGCCTTTGGTCCCGGTTGGTGGCACCAACCGGGACCAATAGGTATCCACGCGTCAGCATTTCTGTGGCTGGGGTTTTTGTTTTTTTTGAAGGGGGGGGGGGGGGTTGGGGGGTTAATTTAGGTGTTTCATATATTGTGTTAGCTAGCTATAATTAATAGAGAGAAATGTCCTCTCTTATGTCCGTGCTTGGTCGACGCTACGTACTATACATACGTATAGAGAGGACTAGACACGCTAGCTAGCTAGTAAGCAAACGAAGAAAACAGAAGATCGTCATGAACATATATGCATACAAAGAGAAGTGGTATCGACCACCTCTCCTTCTCCGAGAGATTGGTCGAACAACAAGTTCTCGTATATCTATCCGACAGTACCGGCTACATATATACAATAATTATATCTTACAAATATAATCTTCTAACATACGGACGCATGGTCCACATAGTATTCTCTGTCTTCAGCGATCACGTGGTCAAGAAAGAATGCCGTCAATTCCTCTTTAATTGCTCGCATGCGAGCTGGTGCTAGGAGTTCATCCCGCTTCCGAAACATCTAATTTGAAGAAGGGGGTGAATACATATATATATGAATGAATGAAACTCAACATAAATGATGGTAATAAAATAAAATTGTGAATGTTGTTATTTACGCACTTCATATTGTTCGCCAGAGTAGCCCCGCTCACAGGTCGTGTGGCGGATGGACTCGCAAACGTAGTATCCACAGAAATCATTATCTTGTTCCTGCCACAACCACTTTACAAGAAATAGAGGTCAATCAAACTGATAAGCAAGAATGCCAAATGGTATTGATGAAACTAGCGCTTGAATCAATAGGAGATGCGCAGAACATGCTACTATAGTACTTACTTTCGGGTGTCTAAATTGCAGCTTCTTCGGAAGTCCCAGAGCTTTTTTGGTGAATTTTTTCCAAACCCTGCCAGACAAAGAAAACAATTACTTGATATATCAGGAAATGAACAAAGTTGCTGATATGGTGGATAATGATCGATTTAACTTACTTCTCGAGCATCTGAGTCATGTCCGCATAGTCCTGGGGATCTTTTCGTCTTGAGTCTAAGACGGTTACTAGTCCCTACTCAAGCTTAATCTCTAGGAGAATATAGTGGAAACTGCACACGCATGCATAACTCATCAATTACATTACTATAACCTTGACTAATATATAAGGGAAACCGAATATGCACAAGACAGTAACACTCACTTGAAGTTGTAAGGAAAGAGTATTATATCTTTGTTTTCATTTATTACCAACAATCGTAGCAAGTTGGCATCGGTATCTGTGGCATGAAATTTAACCTGAGTTGCATCTATGAGATTTGTGTTAATGATCCCAATATCACCGATTTGTCTTTTCTTCAATTCGGCGATCTTCAATCTGCATAATATAGTGAGGATAATTATAAATACATGCAATGAAAGAGCTGAGCTATATAGAGAGACTTTATGACAGAAGTAGTACTACTTACACACATTAGCAGGTAACCGTTGCTTTGTCGAGGGACAATTGATTGAAAAACTGAAAGAACTCCTCAAATGGAACTGGCCTTTGGTCCCGGTTCAAGCCACCAACCGGGACCAATGGTGGTGGGCCAAGAGCGAGGCCATTGGTCCCGATTCGTCCCACCAACTGGGACCAAAAGGTCCAGACGAACCGGGACCAATGGCCCACGTGGCCCGGCCGGCCCCCTGGGCTCACGAACTGGGTCCAATGCCCCCATGGGTCCCGGTTCTAGACTGAAGCGGGACTAATGGGCTGACCCAGCCTGGACCGTTGCCCCCTTTTCTACTAGTGGCAGTACAACGAATACCAGAAATAATAGAAATTACAACCAGATCCGTAGACCACCTAGCAAGGACTACAAGCACTGAAGCTATTTTAGGTGTGCCAAATGCTGAGTTGGAGGAGAAAAGTTTTGGTTACAATGCAAGCAAGCATAGCTAAAAAAGTAATTAATAGAGTACATGATGTTGAGTTCCTCCGACTGTTTCAAATTTGTTTTAATCGATTGTTGCACCACTCTTGAGACTATATCAATCAGCGTCACCGTCATTTACCTTGAGCTTCTTCCTCTGTTCATCATCTTCAGCCTCCTCCTCCTCCTGGCAACTCCTCTTCGGACTCGACACCTGTGGCAACTCACCCAACACCTCTTCACGCCCTTCTTTCGCCTTATCAAGAAGAGTCTTGAGCTCACCCAACACACTAGCTTATGAGTGTACCCACTATATGCAGAATAAAAGGAAGGGGAAGGATGGCTATGCGGCGGTAAAGCTTGACATGAGCAAAGCGTATGATCGGGTTGAGTGGGTGTTTTTAGAGAAAATGATGTATAAATTGGGTTTCAAGGAAAAGTGGATTGACAGAATCATGTTATGTGTGAAGTCTGTCTCCTACAAAATTAAGGTTAATGGTGAATGCACAGATACAATCATACCACAGAGAGGACTGAGACAAGGCGACCCCCTCTCCCCCTATCTCTTCCTTTTATGTGCTGAAGGGTTCTCCTCCTTGTTGAATGCAGCCGAGGTTGATGGATCAATAAGAGGCATTCAGATTTGCAATGCAGCCCCGAGGTTCAACCATTTACTTTTTGCAGATGACTCCCTAGTACTCATTAAAGCTTCGCGAGAGAGTGCTACGTCGCTGCAAAACATGCTACAGCTATATTAGGTGTGCTCGGGACAAGTTGTGAACTATGATAAGTCGTCGGTGATGTTTCGTAAGAACACAAGGCAGCTACAAAAGAATGAAGTTCTGAATGCTTTGCATATTCGGGCTGAAGCAATAACAGAAAGATACATGGGTCTTCATGCTTATGTTGCCCAAGCAAGAGAGCAAGTTTTTGAATACTTGAAAGAGAGGATTTGGCAGAAAATTCAGGGCTGGCAGGAAAGATTATTGTCAAAGATGGGGAAGGATGTAGTCATCAAAGCTTGCGCATAGGCGATCCCAACGTTTGCTATGTCTTGCTTTGACCTTACCAAGACGCTCTGTGAAGAGATTAGCATGATGATATATCGGTTCTGGTGGGCAAAGAAGGAGAAAGAGAACACTATGCATTGGTTGAGCTAGGAGTTATTGACAAAGGCTAAAAAGGATGGTGGGATGGGGTTCAGGGACATATACGGGCTTAACATCGCAATGCTCGCTAGGCAAGCATGGCGAATGCTGACGGTACCAGATTCGTTATGTGCCCGGGTTTTGAAAGCCATATACTTCCCACACACATCCATTTTGAATGCTGAACCACATGCTGGGATATCCTATACTTGGCACAGTATCTCGAAGGGAGTGGCACTCCTAAAAGAGGGGTTGGTTTATAGAGTTGGGGACGGCACATCTATCAAGATCCAGACGGACCCATGGCTTTCCCGAGATGGAATTAGGACTCCAACTACACCGAGAGGAGGATGCTTACTTACTAGAGTATGTGAACTGGTGGATCGGAACACTCAGAGCTGGGATGAAAGGCTTGTCAAGGACATCTTTAAGGAGGAAGAAGCTAGAATCATACTTGCTACTCCTGTACGAGATGGCCATGAGGATTTTTGGGCATGGTACCATGATAGCAAGGGGATTTTCTCAGTCAAGTCAGCCTATATGTTGTATGTCATGGCCAGGGACGCGGGTCTACCAAACTGCTCAAACCCCCAACCGAACAGATGGGAATGGAAGGAGATATGGAGCCTGCCATGCCAACCAAAGATACAACATTTCTTCTGGCGCCTCACCCACAACAGTCTACCCGTGAAGCTCAGCATGAAGCGGAGTGGGATTGAGTGCGATACCTTGTGTGTGTGCTGCAAGAGACTGGATGAAGATGGGGCGCATCTGTTTTTGAAATGCAGACTTGTGAAAAAAGTGTGGCGCTCTTTGCTACTTGATCCTGTGCGGGAAAGACTATGTGAATGCAAGGATGCACATGAGCTAATCCATGAAATTCTGCAGTTGCCTGAGGACACAAAGGTGCGCGTAATATGTTTGCTGTGGAGTAGTGGACATGGAGGAATAAACTTAACGCGGGGGAGAAAACTGGACCGGTGGATAGTCTAACAGCTGAGATCAATCACTAGGCTATTGATTCACTGGCCTTGTGTCACCCACCTTGTACTGAGCCCCGACAACAGATGCAAAACGAATGGAGGAAGCCCGAGGGAGACCGAATGAAAATTAACTGTGATGGGGCTTACTCTGCCGAAAAGGGAACGGGCGGCTGGGGATTTGCTATCCGGGATCAGACAGGTGGCTGAAGGTTGCGATATGGCACTCAGGGCAGCAGCGAGTTGGGGTATGATGAATGTGGAGGTCGAACTTGATTGCCAGCAGTTGGTGAAAGCGCTCCAATGCACTGGTTCAGACTGGGCAAGTGAAGGTATCCTGTTCCAAGAAATCCGTGATTTCGTGCGACTGAACTTCAGCCATGTTTCTTTTAGCTACGCCCCGTGGACATGTAATAAATTAGCTCATGAGTTAGCTGCCTACGGTGCCCGTTACCAAGTTGATCAGGAGTTCTGGCTAGAGGACATGCCAGATGATGTAAGTGTTCGTATGACCAGCATCTTGGTTGGACCTATGTGAGTTATGGAGTCGAGTGTTCCGTTTCAAAAAAAGTAATTAACAGAGTACATGATGTTGAGTTCCGACTATTTCAAATTTGTTTTAATCGATCGTTGCACCACTCCTGAGACCATATCAATCAGCGTCACCGTCATTTACCTTGACCTTCTTCCTGTGTTCGTCATCTTCAGCCTCCTCCTCCTCCTGGCAACTCCTCTTTCTTTTTAGAACGAAGGTTTAAGAAGAGCCCGGCTTTGAATTAACAAAGCCATCAACTGGCCAGGCAATACAGAGAACCAACAAGGCAAATAAAGAAGAAAAAAGATACAAGCGACTGATGGAGCAGCTTACAACGCAACACACACTAACAAGCACAAAAATAGGAAAAGGAGCACAACTTGCTAATGTCGCTGCCCACTACACTAAGGGCCAGGACAACCAAACAGAGTAGATAGCCAAGGATCAACCGACTGCTAAGGGCAGGACCAAGATTGTGTCTATAACATCGGGCGGAAAAAGGACAGCTCCTACCTCCTCAGATGCCGAAGAGGGCCCCTACCCTCTCGTCCTGGCCCGAGGACGCCGCATCGTCAGCAAGAGAGATGCTCACCCGAGAGCTAGGACAGGAGCCGGCTTCACGGCCACTCGTGAAGAACACGTCGCCTGACCTGCACGAAGCCAAAAGCACACCACGCCAGCTACAACGCCGTCGCCCGCTGAGGGAGTCCTGGATTAGGTATTGTTCGGGTAGCCGGACAATACCTTCAGCCGGACTCCAGGACTATGAAGATACAAGATTGAAGACTTCGTCCCATGTCCGGATGAGACTTTCCTTGGTGTGGAAGGCAAGCTTGGCGATGCGGATATTCAAGATCTCCTACCATTGTAACCGACTTTGTGTAACCCTAACCCTCTCCGGTGTCTATATAAACCGGAGGGTTTTAGTCCGTAGGACAACTTCATCATACAACAATCATACCATAGGCTAGCTTTTAGGGTTTAGCCTCCTTGATCTCATGGTAGATCTACTCTTGTACTACCCATATCATCAATATTAATCAAGCAGGACGTAGGGTTTTACCTCCATCAAGAGGGCCCGAACCTGGGTAAAACATCGTGTTCCTTGCCTCCTGTTACCATCCGGCCTAGACGCACAGTTCGGGAACCCCTACCCGAGATCCGCCGGTTTTGACACCGACATTGGTGCTTTCATTGAGAGTTCCTCTGTGTCGTCGCTTTTAGGCCCGATGGCTCCTTCGATCATCAACAACGATGCAGTCCAGAGTGAGACTTTTCTCCCCGGACAGATCTTCGTCTTCGGCGGCTTCGCACTGCGGGCCAATTCGCTTGGCCGCCTTGAGCAGATCAAAAGCTACGCCCCTGGCCATCAGGTCAGGTTTGGAAGCCTAAACTACATGGCTGACATCCGTGGGGACTTGATCTTCGACGGATTTGAGCCACAGCCAAGCGCGCCGCACTGTCTCGATGGGCATGATATAGCTCTGCCGCCGAACAGCGCCTTGGAGGCCACACACGCATTGGTTCCGACCATTGATTCGGAGCCTACTGCGCCAATCGAGGATCAGCGGTTGGACGCTGTCTCAGGGGCTGCGATCTTAGAGGCGATCAAGCCGAACTCCAGCACCGCACTCCGCATGGCCCGTGACTCCGAGGAGCCGGATTCCTCTCCAAACTCCGAGCCCCCCGCGCCCCTGCCGATCGAATCCGATTGGGCGCCGATAATGGAGTTCACCACCGCGGACATCTTTCAGCACTCGCCCTTCGGCGACATCCTGAATTCTCTAAAGTCTCTCTCTTTATCAGGAGAGCCCTAGCCGGACTACGGTCAGCAAGGTTGGGATGAAGAAATTCAAAACCCACCCACCACCCACTTCGTAGCCACTGTCGACGACTTAACCGACATGCTTGACTTCGACTCCGAAGACATCGACGGCATGGACGACGATGCAAGAGACGAACAAGAACCAGCACCTGTAGGGCACTGGAAGGCCATCTCGTCATATGACATATATATGGTGGACACTCCAAAGGATGGAGATGGCGATGGAACAGCGGGGGACGATTCCTCTAAGAAACAGCCCAAGCGCCGGCGTCAGCGGCGCCGCTCTAAATCCCGCCAAAGCAAAAACGGTGATTCCGGCACGGGAGATAATACTAATCCGGATAGCGCCGAAGAACACCCCCTCCAGCAAGATTCAGCACAGGAGGACAGAGAAGCCAGCCCTCACGAGAGGGCGGCGGACCAAGAGGTTGAGGACGATAATTATACGCCTCCCTCCGAAAACGAGGCAAGCCTCGACGACGACGAGTTCGTCGTGCCAGAGGATCTCGCCAAACAAGAGCGCTTTAAACACAGGCTTATGGCCACGGCAAGCAGCCTCAAGAAAAAGCAGCAACAGCTTAGAGCTGATCAAGATTTGCTAGCTGACAAATGGACTGAAGTCCTTGTGGCCGAAGAGTATGAACTCGAACGCCCCTCCAAGAGTTACCCAAAGCGCAGGCTGCTACCCCGACTAGAGGAGGAAGCACCTACATCGCCAGTGCATGACATGGCCGACCGGCCACCTCGTGGCCGCGACAGAGAGGCCTCTTGGCCCTCCACTCAAGCCATGCCCCGACGCCGCACCAAGCATACTAAGGCACAGGAAAATGCGCCCGACCTGCGCGACATACTGGAGGACAAGGCAAGGCAAACAAGATCGATCTACGGATCGCGCAGGCGCCCCACGGCACATGACGGTGATCGTCACTCCGGATGCAATAAATCCGGCCGGGCCGAACTCAACAGACAAAGCTCCTTCGAGCTGTGTCGTGATATAGCCCAATACAGAGGCGCCGCACACCCACTATGCTTCACAGATGAAGTAATGGATCATAAAATCCCTGAGGGCTTCAAACCCGTAAACATCGAATCGTACGATGGCACAACAGATCCTGCGGTATGGATCGAGGATTATCTCCTTCATATCCACATGGCCCGCGGTGATGATCTACACGCCATCAAATACCTCCCACTCAAACTTAAGGGACCGGCCCGGCATTGGCTTAACAGCTTGCCAGCAGACTCAATTGGTTCTTGGGAGGACCTGGGAGCCGCATTCCTTGACAACTTCCAGGGCACTTATGTGCAACCACCGGACGCCGATGACCTAAGCCACATAATTCAGCAGCCAGAGGAATCGGCCAGGCAATTCTGGACACGGTTCCTAACAAAGAAAAACCAGATAGTCGACTGTCCGGACACAGAGGCCTTAGCAGCCTTCAAGCATAATATCCGTGATGAGTGGCTTGCCCGGCACCTGGGACAGGAAAAACCGAAATCTATGGCAGCCCTCACGACACTCATGACCCGCTTTTGTGCGGGAGAAGACAGCTGGCTAGCTCACAGCAACAATTTAGCCAAGAACCCTGGTAATTTGAATACCAAGGACAAAAGCGACAGGTCGCGTCGGAACAAACAAAAGCGCCATGTTAACAGCGACAGCAACGAGGATACGGCACTTAATGCCGGATTCCGAGGCTACAAATCCGGTCAACGGAAAAAGACATTCAAAAGAAATACTCAGGGCCCATCCAGTTTGGACCGAATACTCGACCGCTTGTGCCAGATACATGGCACCCCCGAAAAGCCAGCCAATCACACCAACAGGGATTGTTGGGTGTTCAAGTAGGCAGGCAAGTTAAGAGCCAAAAACAAAGACAAGGGGTTGTATAGCGACAACGAGGAGGAGCCCAGGCCGCCGAACAACGGTGGACAGAAGGGATTTCCCCCGCAAGTGCGGACGGTGAACATGATATACGAAACCCACATCCCCAAGAGGGAGCGGAAGCGTGCGTTACGGGACATATATGCGATGGAGCCAGTCCCCCCAAAGTTCAACCCATGGTCCTCCTGCCCGATCACCTTTGATCGAAGGGACCACCCCACTAGCATCCGTCACGGAAGCTTCGCCGCATTGGTTCTAGACCCAATCATTAATGGATTTCATCTCACAAGAGTCCTCATGGACGGCGGCAGCAGCCTGAACCTGCTTTACCAGGATACAGTGCGAAAAATGGGCATAGATCCCTCGAGGATCAAGCCCACCAAGACGACCTTTAAAGGTGTCATACCAGGTGTAGAAGCCAACTATATAGGCTCAGTCACACTGGAAGTGGTCTTCGGATCTCCAGATAACTTCCGAAGCGAGGAGTTAATCTTCGACATAGTCCTGTTCCGTAGTGGCTATCACGCACTGCTCGGGCGAACCGCATTCGCAAAGTTCAACGCGGTACCGCACTATGCATACCTCAAGCTCAAGATGCCAGGCCCTAGAGGAGTAATCATGGTCAATGGGAACACTGAACGCTCCCTCCGAACGGAGGAGCACATGGTAGCGCTCGCAGCAGAAGTACAAGGCAGCCTCTCTAGGCAGTTCTCCAGTTCGGCCTTCAAAAAGCCAGACACTATCAAGCACGCCCGGAGTACCCTACAACAAGACCGCCTGGCACGTTCTGAGCTAGCGTAGCAATGCGGCCCCAACCCTAGCCCTCGCGATATAGCGAAACCAGTGCTTCACGTACATAACTACGCTCTTGAAATACCATGGGCACAGGGGAAGGGGCACTATCACGGCACGCCCGAAATACGGCTTAAACCGCACCAGGGGCTGCCAGATTCCTTTTTTTCTTTTTTTCTCTTACTCTCAGGACTCCATACTTCGGATGACCCGTTCGGCAATTCAACTGCCGCACAAACGATGCAAGATCCAGGAAAGCAGACAAGCCACGCCGCATTATGGAACTCCCAGGTGGTCTCTATTACGAGCAGTATACCTGTTTTTTAATACAATTCCGCGGCCTGCCCCTGGCCAGGACATGTCAAATAGTCCAATTTCTTTTTCTTATCGCACTATTTGTATCGTTCCGCTTTCATAGCAGCCTTCCTATAAACAATGCATAGCTTTTTGTCTATTTTTTGCATTATCCTCTTTTTATATGTATGTTTATCAATAACATGTTGCATCCGTACACTGTGGTACGGCAAAAATACGCCAGGGGCTTCAGTACCCATCAATATGGCGTGAGAAGTCCGTACACTTTCACAAGTGCGGCACCCCAAACTTATAGCACTATATGCATCGGCTCCGAATCATGATTTGGGTCAATAGTTGGGTTTGCCCGGCTCCTATGTTTTGGTGCCTTACGTTCCGCTATATCGGCTAAGGTAGCACTAGGAGAACTACTGCGATTGTGCCCCAGTTGAGCTGGGCTGAGCACCTCAGTAGAGAAAGCTAAAACTGACTGTCATGATGAGGCGAGAGACCGGTCGCTATTCGAGAGGTTTTTCGAGTCCTTAAAGACTTATGCCGCTTCGAGCGAGGAACCGGCTTTGTCCGGCCAAAGCGTGGATAGCGCCCCAAACTCGGTCTTCCGAATACTAGGGGCTTCGCCGAAATTTAAAATTATATTCTATGGCTAAGTGAGAGTGTTCAAGCATTATAGTCCGATTGCCTTGTTCGTTGTGCTGAGCGCCTCTCTCGACGGACCCAATCATGGGAAAAAGAGCGCTCAGGTTTATCCCGAACACCCCAGCACTAGTGGCATGGGGGCAGAAGCCGACGACTGGCCATCTCTCAATTTTTTGATAAACGGCCGCACAGAAAGTAATATTTTAAATTAAAGCATTGCTTAGCGCATATGAACAAGTTTTCAGCGCACAGGATAACACGAGCGAGTTCATTCAAAAATTACATCCTTGGTGCATTCATCCGCCATAAGGCGGGCACCGGCCAGAACATCCTTGTAATAGTTCTTGGGCTTGCGATGCTCCTTCCCCGGCGGCGGCCCGTCCCTCACAAGCTTCTCACCGTCCACCTTACCTCAGTGCACCTTTGCACGGGCAAGGGCCCTATGGGCACCTTCGATGCAGACGGAGCGCTTGATGACCTCGAGCCTTGGACAAGCCTCCACCAGCCGCCGCACCAGTCCGAAGTAGCTCCCAGGCAGGGCCTCTCTAGGCCACAGCCGAACTATGAAGCCCTTCAGGGCCTGTTCGGCCGCCTTGTGGAGCTCGACCAGCTGCTTCAGCTGGTTGCTCAAGGGCACAGGGTGTCCGGCCTCAGCGTACTGAGACCAGAACACCTTCTCCGTCGAGCTGCCTTCCTCGGCTCGATAGAATGCGGCGGCATCGGATACGCTGCGGGGAAGATCTGCGAATGCCCCTGGAGAGCTCCGGATTCGGGTAAGTAACAAGTAGTTTACTTTTATATGTCTGCGTTGCATAGAGAATGCCTTACCCGCCGCTATCTTTTTCACCGCATCCAATTCCTGGAGGGCCTTCTGGGCTTTGGCCTTGGCAGATTTGGCAGTTTTAAGGGCCGCAGCAAGCTCGGACGCTCGCGTCTTTGAGTCGAGCTCCAAACTCTCATATTTTTTCATGAGAGCCTAAAGCTCTTGCTGCACCTCGCCGACCTGCGCCTCACATTTCTCCCGCTCGGTACGCTCCGTGGCCGCCTTCTTCTCGGCCTTGGACAGCACCTGCTTGAGGGTCGCCACCTCAGTTGTGGCCCCTACAATAAGCAGTATACTCCTGTCATTTTTTGCAATTGCGTCTTCTTATAGGAATTTTTTTCTATAAGGTATCTCTTACCTTCTTTCTCCTCGAGCTGTCATTTAGCAAGGCCGAGCTCTTGCTCGGTCCGCTCGAGGCCCTGCTTCAGGGCACCCACCTCCGCAGTCAGTGCGGCGGTGGCCAGCAGCGAAGCCTGCATACGTATATTGACTCCTTTTTAGTTAGACTCCTGCGATATTTAATAGATCATCTATTCGGCTTTTCTTTCCGAACGCCAAACAGAGCATCAGGGGCTACTGTCTATGCGGTAATATTTTTACATATTTCTACTTACCTCGAAGCCTGTTAGAAGGCTAGTACAAGCTTCACTAAGTCCGCTTTTGGCGGACCGAACCTTCTGGACCACCGTACTCATGATGGCACCGTGCTCCTCGTCGATGGAGGCGCCCTTAAGCACCTCCAGCAGATTGTCCGGCGCCTCCAGTTGGACGGAGGACGCCGGCTCAATAGGCTTGCTCCTCTTGACAGGAGTTCGCCTGCCGCGGTCCGGAACCGTTGATGATTCCGGCGCGGTGTCCGGCTTAAAGCCGGACTTGGAGCCCTGGGGGGTCTTGTCCCCTTTACTCATGGAGTCCGGGAGGTCGCCTCGCGGATCCTCCTGGACCGCCTCCTCTTGCCCCGGAGCTTGTCGCGACGCCACTTCGGCGTCATCCACAGCACAGGGGGAGGCAGCGGGTGGAACTGAATTCACGTCCGATCAATCCAGGGAGCCGCTCGACGACTCGTCGAGCCCGTCCTTGGGCGGGCTGCATGATTATATTCGACATTAGGGAAAGCTGTGCAACAAAAGGAATATCATGAGTTACTCTGGTATCCGAACACTTATGATTTCGCTGGACGCTTGGCCCAGTCCGGCCACTCCTCTTCGTCCTCGTCGGCGTCGGGGGCGTAGTCCGGTGGAGGGGTTTTCCTCTTCTTGGACACGTCGGCCTCCCCTACTGGGGCGGCCTTCCTCTTCTTTCCTCCTCCCGCTGGAGGGGGGGGGAGGTTTCTTCTTCCTCCTCCTCGTCTTCACGGGAGGAGTGCGTCTCGGACTCATCGGACGACGAGTCCAACACCACCATATGTCGGGAACTCTTTCGAGTCCCCGTGGCCTTCTTCTTCTTGGCCTTCTTCTCCGGCACCACATAAGGTGCCGGAACCAGCAGCTTCACTAGGAGAGCAGGGGCTGGGTCTTCGGGCAAGGGAGCCGGACAGTTAATCAGTCCGGACTTCGCCTGCCAATCCTGTCAAAGGTGAGGGAGTTTAGATCCCGCATAGAGTCAAACTATGAAGAAAACTTAACATCCTGTAAGAGATAAAAATATTTTACCTCGCCAGCAGGACGCTGCGAGCTGAATCCGCGGTCTTCGGAGGCGGATGTGGGAGCCTCGACGCCTTTGGTTAGCCCCTTCCAGACATCTTCGTACGTCGTGTCGAAGAGCCTGCTCAGAGTTCGGTGCTGCGCCGAGTTGAACTCCCACAAATTGATGTCCCGTTCTTGACACGGAAGGATCCGGCGGACGAGCATGACCTGGACTACGTTGACAAGCTTGAGCTGCTTGTTCGCCAGGGACTGGATGCATTTTTGCAGTCCGGTCACCTCTTCTTCGTCGCCCCACGACAAGCCCGTCTCCTTCCAGGACGTGAGCCGCGTAGGGGGTCCGGATCGGAATTCAGGGGTTGCGATCCACTTCGGATCGCGTGGCTCAGTGATGTAAAACCACCCTGACTGCCACCCCTTCAAGGTCTCCACAAAGGAGCCCTCGAGCCATAGGACGTTGGCTATTTTGCCCGCCATGGCACCTCCGCACTCCGCCTGGTTGCCGCGCACCACCTTTGGCTTGACGTTAAAAGTCTTGAGCCAGAGGCCGAAATGGGGGCGGATGCAGAGGAAAGCCTCGCACACGACGATAAACGCCGAGAAATTGAGGATGAAGTTCGGGGCCAGATCGTGGAAATCTAGGCCATAGTAGAACATGAGCCCGCGGACAAATGGGTGGAGAGGAAAACCCAGTCTGCGGAGGAAGTGGGGAAGAAATACTACCCTCTCATGGGGCCTTGGGGTGGGGAGAAGCTGCCTCTCCTCAGGAAGCCGGTGCGCGATGTCTTTGGGCAGGTATCCGGCCTTCCTTAGCCTTTTGACATGGCCCTCCGTGACGGAGGAGACCATCCACTTGCCTCCCGCTCCGGACATTGTTGGAGAAGGTTGAGGTAGGAAGTGCGGGCTTGGGCGCTGGAGCTCGGGTGCGCAGAAGATGGATAGGCAAAGGAGAAAGAAGGCGTAGGTAAAAAGGTGGATCCTTATCCCCTTATATGAGCGGATGCGACTATGCGTCCCCACCAGCCCAGTAAAACTCGCTTGCCTAACGAGCGCCGTGATAAATGGCACGGTTGGGTTACCCACGTCCGTATTGATGAGAATCCCGTAAATGGAGGACACGATCTCTGCTATAACAAGACGTGCCAAGGAAACTGCCTCGCAAAACACGCTGAGGTGGAAAAGTGAAAACGATTCGAATAAAGGCTTGGCCGTAGTGTGATGTCACGCTGCGGAATACGTCAGCAGATTAGATTTGTGTTAATATTATTCTCTCTGTGGCAATACGTGGAAACTTATTTTGCAGAGCCGGACACTACTCTTAGTGTTTACAAACTTTTATGAAGAATTTGGAGGAGGAACCCGCCTTGCAATGCCGAAGACAATCTACGCGCCGGACTCGTCGTCATTGAAGCCTGGTTTAGGGGCTACTGAGGGAGTCCTGGATTAGGGGGTGTTCGGGTAGCCGGACAATACCTTCAGCCGGACTCCAGGACTATGAAGATACAAGATTGAAGACTTCGTCCCGTGTCCGGATGGGACTTTCCTTGGCGTGGAAGGCAAGCTTGGCGATGCGGATATCCAAGATCTCCTACCATTGTAACCGACTTTGTGTAACCCTAACCCTCTCCGGTGTCTATATAAACCGGAGGGTTTTAGTCCGTAGGACAACTTCATCATACAACAATCATACCATAGGCTAGCTTTTAGGGTTTAGCCTCCTTGATCTTGAAGGACATATGCCCTAGAGGCAATAATAAAGTTATTATTTATTTCCTTATATCATGATGAATGTTTATTATTCATGCTAGAATTGTATTAACCGGAAACATAATACATGTGTGAATACATAGACAAACAGAGTGTCACTAGTATGCCTCTACTTGACTAGCTCGTTAATCAAAGATGGTTATGTTTCCTAACCATGAACAATGAGTTGTTATTTGATTAACGGGATCACATCATTAAGTGAATGATCTGATTGACATGAACCATTCCATTAGCTTAGCAACCGATCGTTTAGTATGTTGCTATTGCTTTGTTCATGACTTATACATGTTCCTATGACTATGAGATTATGCAACTCCCGTTTGCCGGAGGAACACTTTGTGTGCTACCAAACGTCACAACGTAACTGGGTGATTATAAAGGTGCTCTACAGGTGTCTCCAAAGGTACATGTTGGGTTGGCGTATTTCGAGATTAGGATTTGTCACTCCGATTGTCGGAGAGGTATCTCTGGGCCCTCTCGGTAATGCACATCACTTAAGCCTTGCAAGCATTGCAACTAATGAGTTAGTTGCGGGATGATGTATTATGGAACGAGTAAAGAGACTTGCCGGTAACGAGATTGAACTAGGTATTGGATACTGACGATCGAATCTCGGGAAAGTAACATACCGATGACAAAGGGAACAACGTATGTTGTTATGCGGTCTGACCGATAAAGATCTTCATAGAATATGTAGGAGCCAATATCGGTCATGTATACATTGTTCTCGAACCGTAGGGTCCGCACGCTTAAGGTTTCGATGACAGTTATATTATGAGTTTATGAGTTTTAATGTACCGAAGGAGTTCGGAGTCCCGGATGAGATCGGGGACATGACGAGGAGTCTCGAAATGGTCGAGACGTAAAGATCAATATATTGGACGACTATATTCGGACTTCGGAAAGGTTCCGAGTGATTCGGGTATTTTTCGGAGTACCGGAGAGTTACGGGAATTCGCCGGGAGAAGTATTGGGCCTTATTGGGCCATACGGGAAAGAGAGAGGGGCTGCCTAGGGCAGGCTGCGCGCCCCCCAAGGCCTAGTCCTAATTGGACTAGGGGGAGGGGCTGCACCCCTTCCTTGTTTCCTACTCCTACTACATGGAAGGACTCCTAGTTGGACTAGGAAAGGGGGAATCCTACTCCCGGTGGGAGTAGGACTCCCCTAGGGCGCGCCATAGAGAGGGCCGGCCCTCCCCTCCTCCACTTCTTTATATACGGGGGCAGGGGGCACCCCATAGACACACAAGTTGATCCACGTGATCATATCCTTAGCCGTGTGCGGTGCCCCCTTCCACCATAATCCTCGATAATATTGTAGCGGAGTTTAGGTGAGGCCCTGCTGCTGTAGTACATCAAGATCGTCACCACGCCGTCGTGCTGACGGAACTCTTCCCCGACACTTTGCTGGATCGGAGTCCCGGGATCGTCATCAAGCTGAACGTGTGCTAGAACTCGGAGGTGCCGTAGTTTCGGTGCTTGATCGGTCGGATCGTGAAGACGTACGACTACATCAACCAAACGCTTCCGTTGTCGATCTACTAGGTATGTAGATCACACTCCCCCCCTCGTTGCTATGCATCACATGATCTTGCGTGTGCGTAGGAAATTTTTTGAAATTACTACGTTCCCCAATAGTGGTATCAGAGCCTAGGTTTTATATGTTGATGTTATATGCACGAGTAGAACACAATTGAGTTGTGGGCGATATAAGTCATACTGCCTACCAGCATGTCATACTTTGGTTCGGCGGTATTTTTGGATGAAGCGGCCCAGACCGACATTACGCATACGCTTACGCGAGACCGGTTCTCCCGACGTGCTTTGCACAGAGGTGGCTTGTGGGTGACAGTTTCTCCAACTTTAGTTGAACCAAGTGTGGCTACGCCCGGTCCTTGCGAAGGTTAAAACGGAGTCAAATTGACAAACTATCGTTGTGGTTTTGATGCGTAGGTGAGATTGGTTCTTACTTAAGCCCGTAGCAGCCACGTAAAACTTGCAACAACATAGTAGAGGACGTCTAACTTGTTTTTGCAGGGCATGTTGTGATGTGATATGGTCAAAACGTGATGAGATATAAGTTGTTGTATGAGATGATCATGTTTTGTTAAAGTTATCGGCAACTGGCAAAAGCCTTATGGTTGTCTCTATATTGCATAAGATGCAAGCGCCAAATAATTGCTTTACTTTATCGCTATGCGATAGCAATAGTTGCAAGAGCAATAGTTGGCGAGACGACCGTGTGACGACACATTGATATAGATCAAGATGATGGAGATCATGGTGTCATGCCGGTGACGATAGAGATCATGATAGTACTTTGGAGATGGAGATCAAAGGCGCAAGATGATGATGGCCATATCATGTCACATATTTTGATTGCATATGATGTTTATCTTTTATACATCTTATTTTGCTTAGTTTGACGGTAGCATTTTAAGATGATCTCTCACTAATTATCAAGAAGTGTTCTCCCTGAGTATGTACCGTTGCCAAAGTTCGTCGTGCCCAGACACCACGTGATGATCAGGTGTGATAAGCTCTACGTCCATCTACAACAGGTGCAAGCCAGTTTTGCACACGCGGAATACTCAGGTTAAACTTGACGAGCCTAGCATATGCAGATATGGCCTCGGAACACGGAGACCGAAAGGTCGAGCGTGAATCATATAGTAGATATGATCAACATAGTGATGTTCACCATTGAAAACTACTCCATCTCACGTGATGATCGGTTATGGTTTAGTTGATATGGATCACGTAATCACTTAGAAGATTAGAGGGATGTCTATCTAAGTGGGAGTTCTTAAGTAATATGATTAATTGAACTTAAATTTATCATGAACTTAGTCCTGGTAGTATTTTGCAAATTATGTTGTAGATCAATAGCTTGCGTTGTTGCTTTCATATGTTTATTTTGATATGTTCCTAGAGAAAAATTATGTTGAAAGATGTTAGTAGCAATGATGCGGATTGGATCCGTGATCTGAGGTTTATCCTCATTGCTGCACAGAAGAATTATGTCCTTGATGCACCGCTAGGTGACAGACCTATTGCAGGAGCAGATGCAGACGTTATGAACGTTTGGCTAGCTCAATATGATGACTACTTGATAGTTTAGTGCACCATGCTTAACGGCTTAGAATCGGGACTTCAAAGACGTTTTGAACGTCATGGACCATATGAGATGTTCCAGGAATTGAAGTTAATATTTCAAGCAAATACCCGAGTTGAGAGATATGAAGTCTCCAACAAGTTCTATAGCTAAAAGATGGAGGAGAATCGCTCAACTAGTGAGCATGTGCTCAGATTGTCTGGGTACTACAATCGCTTGAATCAAGTGGGAGTTAATCTTCCAGATAAAATAGTGATTGACAGAATTCTCTAGTCACCATCACCAAGTTAGTAGAACTTCGTGATGAACTATAATATGCAAGGGATGACTAAAGTGATTCCCAAGCTCTTCATGATGTTGAAATCGACGAAGGTAGAAATCAAGAAAGAGCATCAAGTGTTGATGGTAGACAAGACCACTAGTTTCAATAAAAGGGCAAAGGGAAGAAGGGGAACTTCAAGAAGAACGGCAAGCAAGTTGCTGCTCAAGTGAAGAAGCCCAAGTCTGGTCCTAAGCCTGAGACTAAGTGTTTCTACTGCAAAGGGACTGGTCACTGGAAGCGGAACTACCCCAAGTGATTGGCAGATAAGAAGGATGGCAAAGTGAACATAAGTATATTTGATATACATGTTATTGATGTGTACTTTACTAGTGTTTATAGCAACCCCTCAGTATTTGATACTAGTTCAGTTGCTAAGATTAGTAACTCGAAACAGGAGTTGCAGAATAAACAGAGACTAGTTAAGGGAGAAGTGACAATATGTGTTGGAAGTGGTTCCAAGATTGATATGATCATCATCGCACACTCCCCTATACTTTCGGGATTAGCGTTGAACCTAAATAAGTGTTATTTGGTTTTTGCGTTGAGCATGAATATGATTTGATCATGTTTATTGCAATTCGGTTATTCATTAAAGTCAGAGAATAATTGTTGTTCTGTTTACATGAATAAAACCTTCGATGGTCATACACCCAATGAAACAAGTTCATTGGATCTCGATCGTAGTGATACACATATTCATAATATTGAAACCAAAAGATGCGAAGTTAATAATGATAGTGCAACTTATTTGTAGCACTGCCGTTTAGGTCATATTGGTGTAAAGCGCATGAAGAAACTCCATGCTGATGGAATTTTGGAATCACTTGATTATGAATCACTTGATGCTTGCGAACCATGCCTCATGGGCAAGATGACTAAGACTCCGTTCTCCGGAGCGAGCAACTGACTTATTGGAAGTAATACATGCTGATGTATGCGGTCCGATGAGTGTTAAGGCTCTCGGCAAGTATCGTTATTTTCTGAACTTCACAGATGATTTGAGCAGATATGGGTATATCTACTTGATGAAACATAAGTCTGAAACATTTGAAAAGTTCAAAGAATTTCAGAGTGAAGTGGAAAATCATCGTGACAAGAAAATAAAGTTTCTACGATCTGATCGCGGAGACAAATATTTGAGTTACGAGTTTGGTCTTCAATTAAAACAATGTGGAATAGTTTCACAAACTCATGCCACATGGAACACCACAGCATAATGGTGTGTCCGAACGGCATAACCGTACTTTATTGGATATAGTGCAATCTATGATGTCTCTTACCGATCTACCACTATCGTTTTGGGGTTATGCATTAGAGACAGCTACATTCACGTTAAATAGGGCACCATCTAAATCCATTGAGACGACACCATGTGAACTATGGTTTGGCAAGAAACCTAAGCTGTCATTTCTTAAAGTTTGGGGTTGCGATGCTTATATGAAAAAGTTTCATCCTGATAAGCTCAAACTCAAATCGGAGAAGTGTGTATTCATAGGATATCCAAAGGAAACTATTGGATACACCTTCTATCACAGATCCGAAGGCAAGACTTTTGTTGCTAAATTCGGAAACTTTCTGGAGAAGGAGTTTCTCTCGAAAGAAGTGAGTGGGAGGAAAGTAGAACTTGACGAGGTAACTGTACCTGCTCCCATATTGGAAGGTAGTACATCACAGAAATCTGTTTCTGTGACACCTACACCAGTTAGTGAGGAAGCTAATGATGATGATCATGAAACTTCAGAACAAGATACTACTGAACCTCGTAGATCAACCAGAGTAAGATCCACGCCAGAGTGGTACGGTAATCCTGTTCTGGAAGTCATGCTACTAGATCATGATGAACCTACGAACTAAGAAGAAGCGATGGTGAGCCCAGATTCCGCAAAGTGGCTTGAAGCCATGAAATCTGAGATATGATCCATGTATGAGAACAAAGTATGGACTTTGGTTGACTTGCCCGATGATCGGCAAGCCATAGAAAATAAATGGATCTTCAAGAGGAAGACGGACGCTGATAGTAGTGTTACTATCTACAAAGCTAGAATTGTCGCAAAAGGTTTTTGACAAGTTCAAGGTGTTGACTATGATGAGATTTTCTCACTCGTATCTATGCTTAAGTCTGTCCGAATCATGTTAGCAATTGCCGCATTTTATGAAATCTAGCAAATGGATAAACAAAACTGCATTCCTTAATGGATTTACTAAAGAAGAGTTGTATACGATGCAACTAGAAGGTTTTGTCGATCCTAAAGGTGTTAACTAAATATGCAAGCTCCAGCGATCCATCTATGGACTGGTGCAAGAATCTCGGAGTTGGAATATACGCTTTGATAAGTTGATCAAAGCATATAGTTTTATACAGACTTGCGGTGAAGCCTGTATTTACAAGAAAGTGAGTGGGAGCACTACAACATTTCTGATAAGTATATGTGAATTACATATTGTTGATCGGAAATAATGTAGAATTATTCTGCAAAGCATAAAGGAGTGTTTGAAAGGAGTTTTTCAAAGAAAGACCTCGGTGAAGCTGCTTACATATTGAGTATCAAGATCTATAGAGATAGATCAAGACACTTGATAAGTTTTTTCAATGAGTACATACCTTGACAAGATTTTGAAGTAGTTCAAAATGGAACAGTCAAAGAAAAGGTTTCTTGCCTGTGTTACAAGGTGTGAAGTTGAGTAAGACTCAAAGCCCGACCACGGCAGAAGATAGAAAGAGAATGAAAGTCATTCCCTATGCCTCAGTCATAGGTTCTATAAAGTATGCCATGCTGTATACCAGATCTATTGTATGCCCTACCACTGAGTTTGGCAAGGGAGTACGATAGTGATCTAGGAGTAGATCACTAGACAGCGGTCAAAAATTATCCTTAGTGGAATAAGGATATGTTTCTTGATTATGGAAGTGAAAAAAAAAGGTTCTTCGTAAAGGGTTACGCCGATGCAAGTTTTGACACTAATCTAGATGACTCTAAGTCTCGGTCTAGATACATATTGAAAGTGGGAGCAATTAGATAGAGTAGCTCCATGCAGAGCATTGTTGACATAGAAATTTGCAAAATACATGCGGATCTGAATGTGGCAGACCCGTTGACTAAGATTCTCTCACAAGCAAAACATGATCACACCTTAGTACTCCTTGGGTGTTAATCATATAGCGATGTGAACTAGATTACTGAATCTAGTAAACCCTATGGGTGTTTATCACATGGCGATGTGAACTATGGGTGTTAATCACATGATGATGTGAACTATTGATGTTAATCACATGGTGATGTGATCTAGATTATTGACTCTAGTGCAAGTGGGAGACTGAAGGAAATATGCCCTAGAGGCAATAATAAAGTTATTATTTATTTCCTTATATCATGATGAATTTTTATTATTCATGCTAGAATTGTATTAACCGGAAACATAATACATGTGTGAATACATAGACAAACAGAGTGTCACTAGTATGCCTCTACTTGACTAGCTCGTTAATCAAAGATGGTTATGTTTCCTAACCATGAACAATGAGTTGTTATTTGATTAACGGGATCACATCATTAAGTGAATGATCTGATTGACATGACCCATTCCATTAGCTTAGCACCCGATCGTTTAGTATGTTGCTATTGCTTTCTTCATGACTTATACATGTTCCTATGACTATGAGATTATGCAACTCCCGTTTGCCGGAGGAACACTTTATGTGCTACCAAACGTCACAACGTAACTGGGTGATTATAAAGGTGCTCTACAGGTGTCTCCAAAGGTACATGTTGGGTTGGCGTATTTCGAGATTAGGATTTGTCACTCCGATTGTCGGAGAGGTATCTCTGGGCCCTCTCGGTAACGCACATCACTTAAGCCTTGCAAGCATTGCAACTAATGAGTTAGTTGCTGGATGATGTATTACGGAACGAGTAAAGAGACTTGCCGGTAACGAGATTGAACTAGGTATTGGATACCGACGATCGAATCTCGGGCAAGTAACATACCGATGACAAAGGGAACAACGTATGTTGTTATGCGGTCTGACCGATAAAGATCTTCATAGAATATGTAGGAGCCAATATGGGCATCTAGGTCCCGCTATTGGTTATTGACCAGAGACGTGTCTCGGTCATGTCTACATTGTTCTCGAATCGTAGGGTCCGCACGCTTAAGGTTTCGATGACAGTTATATTATGAGTTTATGAGTTTTAATGTACCGAAGGAGTTCGGAGTCCCGGATGAGATCGGGGACATGACGAGGAGTCTTGAAATGGTCAAGACGTAAAGATCGATATTGGACGACTATATTCGGACTTCGGAAAGGTTCCGAGTGATTCGGGTATTTTTTGAAGTACCGGAGAGTTACGGGAATTCGCCGGGAGAAGTATTGGGCCTTATTGGGCCATACGGGAAAGAGAGAGGGGCTGCCTAGGGCAGGCCGCGCGCCCCCCCAAGGCCTAGTCCAAATTGGACTAGGGGGAGGGGCTGCACCCCTTCCTTGTTTCCTACTCCTACTACATGGAAGGACTCCTAGTTGGACTAGGAAAGGGGGAATCCTACTCCCGGTGGGAGTAGGACTCCCCTAGGGCGCGCCATAGAGAGGGCCGGCCCTCCCCTCCTCCACTCCTTTATATACGGGGGCAGGGGTCACCCCATAGACACACAAGTTGATCCACGTGATCATATCCTTAGCCGTGTGCGGTGCCCCCTTCCACCATAATCCTCGATAATATTGTAGCGGAGTTTAGGTGAGGCCCTGCTGCAGTAGTACATCAAGATCGTCACCACGCCGTCGTGCTGACGGAACTCTTCCCCGACACTTTGCTGGATCGGAGTCCGGGGATCGTCATCGAGCTGAACGTGTGCTAGAACTCGGAGGTGCCGTAGTTTCGGTGCTTGATCGGTCGGATCGTGAAGACGTACGACTACATCAACCAAACGCTTCCGTTGTCGATCTACTAGGTATGTAGATCACACTCCCCCCTCGTTGCTATGCATCACATGATCTTGCGTGTGCGTAGGAAATTTTTTGAAATTACTACGTTCCCCAACAGATCTCGTGGTAGATCTACTCTTGTACTACCCGTATCATCAATATTAATCAAGCAGGACGTAGGGTTTTACCTCCATCAAGAGGGCCCAAACCTGGGTAAAACATCGTGTTTCTTGCCTCCTGTTACCATCCGGCCTAGAAGCACAGTTCGGGACCCCCTACCCGAGATCCGCCGGTTTTGACACCAACACCCGCGGACACCCAGCAAAGAGGGAAAGCAGCTTAGGACAATCGAAGAGGATGAAACAACACCGAGCCAAGCCACAGCTGCGAGCATCATGAGAGCAAAATCAGCCGCCGCAGAGAAGAATCGGGTACTCAACAACACGGCTGCCAGCCACGCCGGAGAGAAACCACCAAAGGGGACGCCGGATCTGCAAATCATGGCATTGCTAGCCGCTGTAGAGAGGACAAACCAGCTGCCAGACGCCTCCACACCAAGGCAACACTCAGCCAAACCTGCAGCATCCCCAGGCGGCGTCTCCAGGGAGAGCACGACGCACACGGCGACGAGACCGCCAAATCCGGAGAGGATTTTGAGCTTTCGCTCGGGAGCAAGGTAGGGGGTGGGCAAGGAGGGTCCTCCACGGCGCCTCCAGGAAGGAAAGCGGCGCCCTTGGGCGTCGCCGCCGCCGAGGCCGGCCAACCGGCCTAGGGTTTCCCCCGGACCCAGACCTCAGCCACCAGCACCTCACCAGCCAGCGCGCCGGCAGCCAAGGCCGCCGGGCACCATGGATGGGGAGGAGGAGTGAGCCAGAGTGGAGGAGTCATACCTTCAGATCTGACGAAGAAGAAGGCCTCCCGCCGCGACCACCAACCACCAGGGGCCTCGTCGCCCGAACGGCCGAGGAACCTGGCCACCAGCACCAACGGAGGCCGCCAGCCGAACGCCGACGCCTCCCCACCCGGGGCCGCCGCCCCAACGACCGCTGCCCTTCGTGAAAAAACAGAGCGGCAAGATCCCCGCCGCCACCGTCACCGGCGGCCACGCGGACTTGCCCGACGACCTCCTCAGGGGGCGACGAGGGAGATAGGGGGAGGGGTGGGGGTGGCGGCGCGAGGAAACCCTAGTCGCCGCCCGAGCGGACGACACGGGGGCTGGGAGGGGGGGGGGGGGGAGAGCCAACCGACCCTTGGCAACTCCTCTTCGGACTCGACACCTGTGGCAATGGCAACTCACCCAACACCTCTTCACGCCTTCTCCTTATCAAGAAGAGTCTTGAGCTCACGCAGCTTTGCAAATTGAAGATTGTTAGCTTGCACAGCTTTCCGGTATATTTACTGGATGCTGGCCTTGATGAACTTGTCGCTGTATTTGCCTACCCCCTCAAGTATCGCATTCTTTTCAGCAGAATTGAACATCTGCGATTCAGAAACGAGCGTAGTTTGATTACATGTAAAGTCTAGTAAGAACATATCAGAGAGATAGAGAATACTAAATTAATCAGCGTCGGTCAACGTTCACGTACCCCATCAGGCATGACTACAGATTCTCCAATCAACGTCATTAGAGGTGTCGCGTATGTCACAGTGTCCCAACAATCAGTCTTGAGGCCAGATCTCTCCTCGAGAACATTATCAACCTGGTGCAAGCTGTCGGAGTACTCCTTGCTGGCTACATCACACCGTCGCATGACGGAAGCCAATAAAGCAATCTTTCCAGTGATCTGGATAAAAGGGGCTATACGATTAAATGGAATACAGAGGTTACCATAGCTATGATGATTCCTCAGTTGACCTATGATGAACTATACAGTACCACGAATGGGCACACCAAACTAAAGCTATGTAACATGGCAGGCATGACAGACAGGAATAAGCAAAGGTCACTAACTAAAGCAGTGGACTCACCATTTCAGGCTTGATGTCTTCAGAGACATTTCTATGCAGGTAGTCGAGTAATTTTCGGCTGTGGTACTTGCGATCCTGCTTGCTGAACTTCGATTTCTCTTCAGGAACTAAAGAATGCAACAGGTTTTGCAGGCCCCACATCAGCTCCTTTGTTGCTTCATCACATATACAGGGAATTGCCTGCAAAAGACCACACAAAAATTAGAGCTGTCATCAGAATTTTGTTGCTATCAGAATTTTGCACACGTGTGCAGGCAACAAGGAAAAGCCTCATACTGACCAATTGAGCTTCATTCAATAGCTTCTTTGTATGCAGATTCACCGACAATTAATTTATGCCCTCTATTGCACTCCTCCTCAACAAGCTCGGCAAGGCTTTCATCAATACCAGTAGTACTAATGGCAGTAGACCTGTCGGTAAGGTTCAGGAATCTCTTTAGCCAGACGAACTGACAAAAGAATTTCCAAGCGTGAGGTTAAAGAGAAACACTGACAAATGGCATAGCGCTAGTTTGAGCAATGTCACATATTGTCTACAATCACATCAACTCTGCTCAAGATTATGTCGAATTGGCACCAAGGTACTGAAACTATGTAAAATGAATTATTGGAACTAGCGCTATGCCATTTGTATCCAATACAAGATTATGTCAAGTTATATCAAACTATATTATTGGAACTAGGTTAAACTAGAGTATAACGGACTAGATCTGCATCCACACTTTTCAAACACAAGAATTATGTCCATTTGTGGGCTACACATGACAAATATTTGGATCCATATAGATGTACTCCCTCCGTTTCTTTTTAGTTTGGATATAAGATTTGGTCAAAGTCAAACTATGTAAAGTTGACTAGCTTTGTAGGAGAAAATATCAACATTCATGCTATGAAATCAATATTATTAGATGCATGATGAAATTAATTTTCATAACATATATAACTTTAGTATTGTAGATGTTGATATTTTTTACTATAAAGTTGGTCAAACTTTACAACGTTTGACTTTGACCAAATTTTATATGCAAACTAAAAAGAAACAGAGGGAGTACTAGAGGGAGTACTATTTACTACAAATGAACATATTTAGTAACTAGTGCATCTATATAGATCCACATATTTGTTTTTTTCAGGAACACAAATGAACATATTTAGTAACGGAATTTTACAGGTATGCAGTCACATCCATATATATGTACATGTGGGATTTGTTTTCTAAACTTTCTGAAATTTTGAACAATTATTTTTATTTTTATTTTTATTCTGAAAATTTCAGACTCCAAGTGACCCAGGAGCCAAAAGACCTCCACTTGAGTTATGAAGCCAACATAAGCGGAACCCACAACAGGGCCATCAGTCGATGCGAGATTTAAAGAAACACAACAAGAATGAGAATGACTCAAGAGTAATTAATAATAATAACAAAGTCCGCAGAGTCCTCATCGACACAGTGAACCGAAATGGTCTGCAAGTAAACAAAAAAGGAAACAAATTAATTCTGAATCGAGAGTAACTGTTGCACAACTTAAAAACAAAACAATACTGGATCACGCACGGACATCAAGATCAATCAAGGTGGAGACTGACAAAACCTCAATGCCAGTGTAGTCGCTGCCGATGTCATAGAGGTATCCTGAATTGATGGCGAAGATTGCGAAGCCGGATGGCGTCTCGAAGAGCACCTTCATGCGCTCCAGGGTGTACTTGACTTGAAGACTCTCGTCCTCGACGAGGTGATCCAGTTCCGAGATATCGTACCCCGGATATTGCTTCACGAGGGCTATGCGTGGGTCTATGCATCGATCCATCTCCTCTCCTACGCGTGCCTGCACCAAAGAGAAGTGAAAGAGAAGAGAAGAGAAGAAATTAATCGATGAAGGATTTACAAGCTATAAGCTGAAAATTTCAATGGAACCAGATCAATCTAGGGTTGAAAGGGGGCAGCCTCCTTGCAGTGTCGGAGCTACAAACAATTGGTGGTCGGGCCAAGCTAAGGAAGAACACAAATTTTTTGGAATTCTGAATCATTAACATTAATCGGCACCTTCTGTTCCCATTTGCTAAAAGATCAAGTGAGTAGATACATAAACAGAAGAAGCCATACCAAAATACAGTTCCACCCTTTAGTTAGCCATTACAATAGCCTGGAGATAGATATGAGTAAACAACAACTGAGTTAAAAAAGCTATGCTACCGCTGGCGTCGCCTCCAGGGAGGCAGCTTGGGCGCCCTAGCCGCCGCCGCCCTCGAGCTCCCTCCTCCCCTGCTTCCCTATCGTCGCTGGAGGAGGCCAGCGCACGAAGCTCGCACTACGGACGGCGGGCCCTCCTCCTTTCTTCACGAGGGGATCCTCTGGCTGAGATGCGATGGAGCCCCTGGGTGTATGGCATGGAGGCGGAGTTGGTGCGCTCAAGCGGCAGCCCGATGGGATCCCAGCGGCGCTTCGGGGGCTAGCGGCGGGGGATCTAGGGTTTCCCACCCCAGATCGGTTCTCCTCCAGGTGGTCGGGCTCGGGCGCCGTCCGGCGGTCCTAAGCGGTGGTGGGCGCGCGCGTTGGCTGTCCTCCTTCACCGATGTGAGTGGGGCTGCGGGAGGCGTTGGCATGGTGCGGAATCCGAACAAGGTGGTGGCGTCGTCCCTTCGTCAGGGATGACGACCAGGTGGTGGGTCCTTGTGGCGGCGCCGGTGGCAGCGGATCTTGGGATCCTGCTCCCGGGGACGTCGTAGGACGCGACGGCCCGTGCACGAGAGATGGAGTTTCTTCGAACAAGTCTGGGTGAAAATTTACTTTCGGCTACTACCACGGCCGGCGGTGGCGGTGTTGTCTGCGCCATTCTCTTTTTGAAGGCATCGCCATGGAGAAGTTCAAGGCCACTCTCTCTACTACCTCCGGGGGAAACCCTAGATCAGTAGATCGGATGACGGTTGCGCTCTGGTGTTGTTTCCCCCTTGGGGGCGTCATTCATGGAGGTACACACGGGCTCGAGGGAACAGAGGACGGCTTCTTTGGTGGAGCGGTGCTTCATCTTACTTCCTCCGTTCCAAATTACTCGTCGCGGAAATGGATGTATCTGGAACTAAAATACATCTAGTGAAGGAAATATGCCCTAGAGGCAATAATAAAGTTATTATTTATTTCCTTATTTCATGATAAATGTTTATTATTCATGCTAAATTGTATTAACCGGAAACATAATACATGTGTGAATACATAGACAAACAGAGTGTCACTAGTATGCCTCTACTTGACTAGCTCGTTGATCAAAGATGGTTATTTTTCCTAACCATAGGCATGAGTTGTCATTTGATAAACGGGATCACATAATTAGGAGAATGATGTGATTGACTAAACCCATTCCGTTAGCTTAGCACTTGGTCATTTTAGTTTACTGCTATTGCTTTCTTCATGACTTATACATGTGCCTATGACTATGAGATTATGCAACTCCCAATTACCGGAGGAACACTTTGTGTGCTACCAAACGTCACAACGTAACTGAGTGATTATAAAGGTGCTCTATAGGTGTCTCCAATGGTACTTTTTCAGTTGCCATAGATCGAGATTTGGATTTGTCACTTCGATTGTCGGAGAGGTATCTCTAGGCCCTCTCGGTAATGCACATCACTATAAACCTAGCAAAGCAATGCAACTAATAAGTTAGTTGCGGGATGATGTATTACAGAACGAGTAAAGAGACTTGCCGATAACGAGATTGAGCTAGGTATTGAGATACCGACGATCGAATCTCGAGCAAGTAACATACCGATGACAAAAGGAACAACGTATGTTGTTATGCGGTTTGACCGATAAAGATCTTCGTAGAATATGTAGGAACCAATATGAGCATCCAGGTTCCACTATTGGTTATTGACTGGAGACGTGTCTCGGTCATGTGTACATAGTTCTCGAACCCATAGGGTCCGCACGCTTAACGTTCGGTGACGATTAGTATTATGAGTTTATGTGATTTGATGTACCGAAGGTAGTTCGGAGTCCTGGATGTGATCACAGACATGACGATGAGTCTCGAAATGGTCGAGATATAAAGATTGATATATTGGATGACTATATTCGGATGCCGAAAGTGGTCCGGGTGATTTTGAAGAAAATCAGAGTGCCGGAGGGTTACCGGAACCCCTCGGGAGAAGTAATGGGCCACATGGGCCTTAGTGGAGAGAGAGGGGGCGGCCAGGGCAGGCCGCGCGTCCCCTCCCCCTCTGGTCCGAATTGGACTAGGGAAGGGGGGGGTGGCGCCCCCCTTTCCTTCTCCCTCTCATCTTTCCTTTCCCCCTCCTAGTAGGAGTAGGAAAGGGGAGTCCTACTCCTACCAGGAGGAGAAATCCTCCTCCTGGCGCGCCCTGCAAGGGCCGGCCGGCCTCCCCCTTGCTTCTTTATATACGGGGGCAGGGGGCACCCTAGGACACACAAGTTGATTGTTCCAAGCCGTGTGCGGTGCCCCCCTTCACCATAATCCACCTTGATCATAATGTAGTGGTGCTTAGGCGAAGCCCTGCGTCGGTAGCAATATCATCACCGTTATCACGCCGTCGTGCTGACGGAACTCTCCTGTGAAGCTCTGCTGGATCGGAGTTCGTGGGACGTCATCAAGCTGAATGTGTGCTAAACCCGGAGGTGCCGTACGTTCGGTACTTGGATCGGTCAGATCGTGAAGACGTACAAGTACATCAACCGCGTTCTCATAACGCTTCCGCTTACGGTCTATGAGGGTACGTAGACGATACTCTTCCCTCTCGTTGCTATGTATCATCATGATCTTGCGTGTGCGTAGGAATTTTTTTGAAATTACTACGTTCCCCAACATCTAGATACATCCATACCTGTGACAAGTAATTCGGAACGGAGGGAGTACACATTAATAGTGGCAGATCTCGGCGGGGTGGCGTTGTGGAGACTCGGAGTCCGATGCGCGGAGATGGATTCACGCAGGAGGAGGATGTTGTTTGACGTCATGGTGGCATCGTCGATGGCAGAGAGGCCTGGCAACATCGGCGCATTAGTTTCTACTGTGAAGATAGATTGGTGGAAGATGACGGTGATGACACAGAGAGTGTGTCGGACCAGTTTGTGCCCCAAACCCAGTATGTGACTTGGTTGGGGCCTCTGTCTTTAGATGTTAGGCATTTGTGCGATGTCTATTTGGTATTAAGCTCGGACTATCGCCACCCCTTCATCAGGTAGATAGGAGTAGCGACAGTTGTTGCTAGGATGATGGCTTCAGACTACCTAATATACTACTTTGTAAGATTATCGTAAATAATTAATAAAATGACTGCATGCATCATCGGCCGGAGGTAATCCTCCTTTTCTAAAAAAAACTATGCTACCAAATTGGTAATAATGGGATGAATAGATGAAGACTGAAGTGAAATTTGGGGAGGGAGATTGGGAATGATTCAAAGAAAAACTTACCTATGCAGCTTGCAGAGATTCAGGAGAATTCTGAGAAGGAGCTCATTTGCCTGTTGGCTGAGCTTGGGTCGCCGATGCCGCTACTAGCTGCATGTGGTTCTGATCCGTGGCCGCATGGTGCTGCTGTCCGGCCGTGGGCGACGATTGATGTGTGCCGGTCAGCATATCGACGTTGTGGGCGCTCGATTGGGGCGTGCTTATGTCTAGCGGTGTGGGCTGGGCCTATGTATAACTTCTTTTTCTTTGTATACAGCAGCGCTGGGAGGCCACGACCCAGTTCGGTCTTGTGATTTCCAAATTTGTTTTTTAGTCCTAAAAAAATCAAATTTGTTATTTTGTTCCCCTTCTCCCTCTTGCGTCGCCCCGGCGGACGACCCGGAGGGCGAACCCTAGCCGCCGGCCTCTTCTCCCCTTCTACTCCGCCGCCATCGCCGGCACGTGCCGTCGGGCGAAGCCCTGGTGGCGTCGGCGGCGGCAAGCATCTTCTAACCTCCACTCGGATCTAGGGGCTAGCGCGGGGCGGCCTTGATGCATGGAGCGTCGTGCTCGCATGGTGCCGGCGGTGCGGCATCTAGCATGTGCAGTGAAGACATGCGCGGCAGCATGGGCGCGAGCTCGCTATGTGGTGGTTGCGTGTGGCGTGGGTTGGGCCTCGATCTTGGTGCGATCCTGACGCCCGCAAAGCCTCTCTAATTTACCTTCGGTTTGCATGAAACGGATATCCAGACCTATCTGCGTACTGATTGGTACTGCATTGTCCAGACGGCTTAATGATGTCAACACATTATTTTTGGTCGTCTAAAAATAGAAACCGATGACGATTGACGGGCCCTGGCTGGGCTCCTAGGTCTGTACTCGGCAACTAGCACTCGATCGGATTGTTATCAAGAGAAAAGAAAAACCCTAGCTAGCACTCCGGATATAAACACTAATCGATCGAAATCACAAGAGCCAATTCGACGAACTCGCATTGGGATCAAACAGGGTGAGATGACGACATCCATGGACATCCCCGCGGAAGTCTTGGTGGGCATCCTACTGCGACTCCCTCCGAGCTCCCGGCGGCTGACCCACCTGGTCTGCCGGCAATGGCACAACATGGTCGACACGTGCACGGCGGAGATGCAGAGTCGCGCCAAGCCTCTCATCGTCATGCACGGGGCTCTGCACACATCGTGGACGACCTATCGACGGGGAGTCATAGAGTGCTCTGAAGTGGCGTCTCCACGTATCGCTCCCGCGAACGCGCAAACGTAATCATCGGCACCTGCAACGGCCTGATCCGCCTGTGCGACAATCAGGAGGTCGGCGATGCCATCTCTGTGATTAACCCGGTCACCCGTGAAAAGTTGTGTCTCCCGCCACTGTCGTCCATCACCGGCGCCCCAAGGAGGAGGTACATCGTGGGCTGGCACGAGGCGTATGGCTTCGGGTACCACCACCCAACGACCGGGTGACACAAGATCGTGCATGTGACGGCCTACAGTGGTAGGAAGGGAACTTCCCATCAGGTGATGCTGTGCGTTCATGACGCCACTCTGCTTCAACAGTGGCAGTGTCTAATGCTGTGAGTTCTGCTTCCATAGTTAACCTCGTTAATATGGTCTGCTTGCAAGACTTTCAGAAAACAACGCCACCATCAAGTGTAAAAACATAACCACTTGTGGCCTTAATCTCATCAGCATCAGATATATAGTTTGAGTCACTATAGCCCTCCAGTAATCTTGGATACCCGATGTAGTGAATCCCATAGCTCGCAGTGCCTTTCAAGTAGCGCATAACTCTCTCAAGTGCATGCCAATGATCATCTCTCGGTTTTAACACAAACCGACTCAGCTTGCTCACAGCAAAAGAGATGTCAGGCCTCGTGGCACTCGCCAAATACATAAGCGAGCCAATAATCTCAGAATACCTCTGTTGATCTCTAGCAATCCGTCAATTTTTTCAAAGCAACACACTAGCATCATATGAAGTTAGAGAAGGCATGTAGTCGATATACCCAAAACGACTCACTTGTGGGACTACTAAGTTGACGCGTCTCCTAAAAATACAAAAACTAAGTTGACGCGTATGTAAGGCTTTGTCAACTTATAGTCAACACATGGTTCTACCAGCAGTGCCGTTGGATGTCCATCCAACGGATGTCGTGCTTCTTTTTCAATCTCGGATATTCTTACTTTAGCTGACCAAAAAATGACTCCTCCCCCTGACATCTGGGGCGCACCGTTTTGAAGGGGGGCCTGTGGGCTGCTAAGTTGACGCGTACTAAGGGCTTTGTCAACTTAGTCAATATAAACGATTCTAGCTGCAGTGACCGTACGATCTTCATCCAACGGCCGTCGTGCTTCTTCAACCTCTGGTCTTCTTGCTCCATCCGCCCAAACCAGCGCCGGTTGTGCCGCGTGCTCCTGCCTCCCGTGGCCGGCTGTGATGCCGCGGAGGCCTCACCGCCCCCTACTACTCCCACCGCTGGCCAGGCCATCCCTCTACTCACCCACACCCCCTGTTATTCTGCGGCGACGACAGCCTCACACCACAGCCGAACCAGTGAAGCCCCGTACTCCTCTCCACGTGGGCATCCACTGCCGTGTCTTCCCCGGCTTCGTGTCATCCCCTTCCTAGGCCTCGCCGTCGTCCACCGCTCCGGTGCTCTTGGCGCGGCGTCGTCAACGTGGTAAAGGAACGACTTCCATCGGAAAAGTACTGTATGTGGAGAGGCTGACAGTTGGGTCCATGGCAGCAGCAAGGAAGTGCCTCCTTATTACGCGCAAAATAATTATTCCTCCACCTAACAGCAGGGACTCACCGGACGGACTACCGTATTTTGCGAAAAAATGTTCCCTCCTGACTGCTGGGACCCACCAGCTACATCTTCGCACGCAAGGAAGTGCGTCCATATTACGGACAAAAAAATTGTTTCGCCCCTGACTGCTGGGACCCACTAGCTACATTTTCGCATGCAAGGAAGTGTCTGACAGTCGAGACCCACCTGATCGAAGCGTACATAGCGTTGTCATTCTGGTCGGGAACGTGTACGTACATACTGGTCGATCGGTCTGTCTGCAGGCGCGCACGTAGCATATACACATATGTACAGCCAGGGTGCAAGAAAAAAATACGGCCACTTGCGTACATACAGACGGGTCTCGAGCACGTACTCGCGCATATATATATAGGATGGGTCTATTCTAATAACACTCTTAGACCCTTATTCTGATAACACCTCCTTATTCTGCTAACACTTCGATTGGAAAAATTCATCAGTGCGAACCCACCCTGAGCTGCACCAACAAAACAAAACTCCCAGCCCACCACCCATGCCCACCAACCCCCTGATCCGCTCCACCTTCCCTCCTCCTGCCCCCGAGCCGCCCCACACCACCAAAGCGATGCCGGAGCCCCACCCCACCACGTGTCGCCGGAGCCCCGCCCAACCACGCGCCAGCGGAGCCCCGCCCCGCCGCGCCACGCGCCGCTAGAGCCCCGCCGCACCACTCGCCGCGACTCCCCACTGCGTCACACCTCCTCCCGCCATGGCCAACACCTCCAGATTCCGGCTAGCCATGGCCTCCCCGCGACGCGCCGCCGATGGATCCAGCCATCCACGGCCTACTCGCGTCACGCCGCCAGTGGATCCAGCCATCCACGGCCTCCCTTGATGCGCCGTCGCCGGATCCAACCATCCCGAGCACCGCCCCGCCATGGTGGTTGGGCTTCCCTTGACCCCCCCTCCCTCCGGCACCGGCCAGCGCCACGCCCGGACCTGACCCCTCCCTGTTCCTCCATCTCCTCCCTCCCATCCCGCTGCATCTCTCCCCTGCTCTTCCTATCTGACGACAGCCCAAAATCCATGCCTCTCGAGCCGCCCCGGGGTCCTCCTCTCCTTCCACAGCCAAACGTAGGTCGGGCGCATTGTCTCCGACCTCCTTCGGCATCCACGGCCACGGCGCCACCCCCGGACATCGGCGCATGACGGTGAGCTTGTTCTACTCGCGTGAACTACAGAGGGGAACGGGATCTTTGCTCACGTGCCCCATCAGCGGAAGCTTCTTCTCTTCCGGCGAGGACAAGCGCCCTCGATCCGGCGTTTCCTCTCCTCACCGCCGTGCCCTTCTCAGTGTGGTGTTGTCCACCGCAGGGAGAGGGGAGAAAGTCCTAGCATCGGCCCTGTGTCATTCGAGCGGTGAAGCCGCCTTGCAGTTTGCGACATGTATGAGTGCAGTACGGTATTCGCGTTGGTGCAGCCCGCTGGCCTCCAGCAGGGGAAGCAGCTCTTTCTGTGGGCGAAGTGCAGCCCACGACGAGTCCCAATGCAGTTTGGTGCTCTTTGATTCTTCAGATTTCTTTTGTGCAGTTTTGTTTGGAGCTTCCCAGCCGCCCCATAGCCCCGGTGGTCTTCCACCTCCCTACTTCCATTCTCGGCGGCCGCCCCATAGCTGTGGATGCACGGTTCCGGCCGCCATCCCCTCTCCACGCCGAAGCGCTGGACGTCAACAACACAACATCACCAGAGCTGAGCGCCCTCCTCTCTCTCCTTTCCTACTTCCTCCTCACCTCTCCCTCACATCTCGCTTGTGCCCGACAGGTGGCGCCATATCCATCTCAATCTTGTCCCTGCGCCTCTCCATGGACCCCGTTGGATAGTGACCTCCCTGACGAGCAAGTGCTGCAGCCCACTTTTTTATTTTTGCAACTCACATGTTAAAGTTTCTTTTGCAGTGCGTGTGTGCAGTTCGGTGTGAGCTCAAACGAAGACACAAATCAGTCCAGTATGTTCTCTGATGCAGAAAAATGGAGGAGAAACCAATTATAAAAAAGAAACACAAGACGCAGTTTGGTCTCTCTCGGTGGACTCTCTCTCCTGCTTACAGTTCTTTAAGAGTTTGATTGATGTCCTGCATTGTGGGTCATGGAGTTTGATTGATGTCTTAGTAAAGTTCATAAAGAATTGTCTGTTTAGATTTGCAATGCAGTGCACAATATAGAGGAGTTTACTTTTGTAAAAAAATTATACAGAGAAGTTCACTTTTTATTATTTTTTGGAGGAATTGTTTTGCAAAATATGGTGTATAATTTCTTAAAATCGATGCAGCTCACTAAGAACACCTTTGCGGTGCACGGGCAAGATGAACGCATAAAAAATTATGCAGCTCACTAACGTTATCCATGTAGCTCACTAATGTTGACCATGTAGTCCGGATGAATTTTAAAAAAAGGACAAAACAATTATGTAGTTTACTTCGATATATGTTGTGGTTCACTTGTCCTCGTCTTCGCGATCCTCTCTTATTCATAAAGTTAGAAAAAGACACACTAAATTATGCAGCTCGCTTACCCGTCCGATGCAGTGCAGTTTGCATTTTGAAGCAGTGCGGTCGGCCGTATGATGTTGTTCATCCCGTAAGTGCAAACAAATTGTCACGGAAGCGAAGAAAAGTAATGCGGTTCACTTCTTGATAGTGTTGTGGTTCATTTACACCCGATGTGAAGTGCACTCTACTTTCTCGTCCTTGAAAAAATTACGTTTGAATAAAAGAAACCATGAAGTTCTCTTACCCGTCCGATGCAGTGCGGTTTTTCATCCGATGCAGTGCGGTTTTCAGTCGGTTGAAGTACCCATGTCGATTTGGGTGTCGCGAAAAACAGAGTGTCCGTATTTCGGTAAATTTAAAACTGCTCTTAAACTGTAAGGAATTAAAGAGAGTGTTCTACATGAAAAAGTTGCGTCTCAATGATATCTTTCCAATGGCATATCATTTGAATCATTTCGACAACCAGTTTGTAAAAATTTAGTGAAAAACGGCCGCTGCCACTCGTCGTCCACGGCACGATTTTCAAAATGAACTTAAAACCGTAAGGAATCTCAAAATCATTTCTACATATGAAAGTTGCGTCTTGTCCATAGCTTTCCAACGACGTATTACACGCCTAGTTTTGACAAACGGTTAAAAAACTAGAGCGAAAACAGTACCAAAAATTTGAAAAAAATTGAAAAACAGAATTCCGTGATTTAGTAAATTTGAAACTGCTCTTAAACCGTAACGAATTAGAGAAATAAATAGATATAAAAAAGATGCGCATCGATGATATCTATCCAACGGTGTATCATTTGCTTCATTCCGACGAGCGGTTTAGAAAAAAATGCGAAAAAATGCTCGCTGCCACTCGTTGTGGGCTGCACCATTTTCAAAACTGCTCTTAAACCGTGAGTAATCTCGGAAAGTGTTCAACATGGCGAAGTTGCATCTAATTCATAGCTTTTCAACGATATATTATACGCCTCGTTCCGACAAACGGTTAAAAAACTAGAGCAAAAACAGTACCAAAAAAATACTACGTGCAGTTTTTTCCGACATGAAGTTCAATAGTCTCTGTAATGCAGTGCTCTTACTAAAGAAAGTGCAGTGCCCTTGCGTTGAGCATGCAGTGCGAAAGTGTTATCAGAATAACTATTCTGATAATATTATATATATATATATATATATATATATATATATATATATCGGCCACGACTTGTGTACATGGAGAGGCAATGGACGGGAGCAACGGCGTCCTGTTCATCGGGCAGCGAACCGGCTGGGTCGGAACGAAGAAACATCGTCTTGTTCATGGGGAGGCAACGAAATACGTGGTGTTCATCGGGAGCCAACCGGCTTGGACGGAACAGCCAATGGAAACGAGGCCTGGCGTACCGCGGAATGGAGAAAACGGCCTTGTGTTCGACCGGCCACGGTCGAATTTCATCGGGAGGGGTCTAGCGTACTGCAAAACGGAGGAAAAAGACTTCTCTTGTACCTCCTACGGTCGAAACGGGGTCCAGTTGATCGGGAGGGGTGTGGCGTACCACAAAACGGAGGAAACAAACTTGTGTTGGAGCGCTACGGTCGAAACGGGGGGGGGGGGGGGTCCTGTTCATCGGGAGGGGTGTGGCGTATCACAAAACGGGACTCCACGGGATACTGTTCATCTCCACCGTCGACCTCCTCCAGCCTTCATGGGCTACTGTTCATCCACCGTTGACCTCCTCCAGCCTCCACCTGCGACTGTTCATCCACGGGCTCCTGTTCATCCAGCCTCCAACGCTCCTCCACCGGCTACTGTTCAACCAGCCCTCTCCACGGGGTCCTGTTGAACCACCCCTCCACGGGCTACTGTTCATCCAGCCCTCCACCGGCTAATTTTCAACCAGCCCTCCACGGGGTCCTGTTCATCCAGCCCTCCATGGGGTCCTGTTCATCCACCCCAACCGGCTCGATCAATCGGGGTCCTGTTCATCTAGCTGCAACGACATCTACTACCACGGGGTCCTGTTCATCCAACCCCCCACCGGGAACTGTTTATCCAACCCCCCCAGACAACGCTCACTGTTCATCCAGAGGCAGCATCAATCGGCTTCAGTTAGCAGCAGTAGTGAAGGAATCACTCGGATTCAGTTAACAACAAGGGATCAATCGCTCGGGTTCAGTAACGTAGCTAGTGTTGGGGAACGTAGCAGAAATTCAAAATTTTCTACGCAACACCAAGATCAATCTATGGAGTAATCTAGCAACGAGGAAAGGGGAGTGCATCTACATACCCTTGTAGATCGCTAAGCGGAAGCGTTCAAGTGAACAGGGTTGGTGGAGTCGTACTCGTCGTGATTCAAATCACCGGAGATCCTAGTGCCGAACGGACGGCACCTCCGCGTTCAACACACGTGCAACCCGGTGACGTCTCCTACGCCTTGATCCAGCAAGGGGAGAAGGAGAGGTTGGGGAAGAGTTCATCCAGTAGCAGCACGACAGCGTGATGGTGGTGGAGGAGCGTGGCAATCCTGCAGGGCTTCGCCAAGCACCGCGGGAGAGGAGGAGGGAGAGAGGCAGGGCTGCGCCATGGAGAGGTCAAAACTCATCTGTTGGCAGCCCCAAAGTCCTCAAGTATATATAGGGGAGAGGGAGGGGGTGCGCGCCCTTTAGGGTATCCACCCCAAGGGGTGCGGCAGCCCCAAACCCATCTAGGGTGGCAGCCAAGGGGGGGAGGGGGGAAACTTGCCCCCCAAGCTAGGTGGAGGCGCCCCCTCCCCAAACCCTAGGCGCCTTGGGCCCTTGTGGGGGGTGCACCAGCCCACCTGGGGCTGGTCCCCTCCCACACTTGGCCCATGCAGCCCTCCGGGGCTGGTGGCCCCACTTGGTGGACCACCGGGCCCCTCCCGGTGGTCCCGGTACATTACCGATAAAACCCGAAACTTTTCCGGCGACCAAAACAGGACTTCCCAGATATAAATCTTTACCTCCGGACCATTCCGGAACTCCTCGTGACGTCCGGGATCTCATCCAGGACTCCGAACAACATTCGGTAACCACATATATCTATTCCCTATAACCCTAGCGTCATCGAACCTTAAGTGTGTAGACCCTACGGGTTCGGGAACCATGCAGACATGACCGAGACAACTCTCCGGCCAATAACCAACAGCGGGATCTGGATACCCATGTTGGCTCCCACATGTTCCACGATGATCTCATCGGATGAACCACGATGTCAAGGATTCAATCAATCCCGTATACAATTCCCTTTGTCTAGCGGTACGATACTTGCCCGAGATTCGATCGTCGGTATCCCGATACCTTGTTCAATCTCGTTACCGGCAAGTCTCTTTACTCATTCCATAACACATCATCCCGTGATCAACTCCTTGGTCACATTGTGCACATTATGATGATGTCCTACCGAGTGGGCCCAGAGATACCTCTCCGTTACACGGAGTGACAAATCCCAGTCTCGATTCGTGCCAACCCAACAGATACTTTCGGAGATACCTGTAGTGTACCATTATAGCCACCCAGTTACATTGTGACGTTTGGCACACCCAAAGCACTCCTACGGTATCCGTGAGTTGCACAATCTCATGGTCTAAGGAAATGATACTTGACATTAGAAAAGCTTTAGCATACGAACTACACGATCTTTGTGCTAGGCTTAGGATTGGGTCTTGTCCATCACATCATTCTCCTAATGATGTGATCCTGTTATCAACGACATCCAATGTCCATGATCAGGAAACCGTAACCATCTATTGATCAACGAGCTAGTCAACTAGAGGCTTACTAGGGACATGGTGTTGTCTATGTATCCACACATGTATCTGAGTTTCCTATCAATACAATTCTAGCATGGATAATAAACGATTATCATGAACAATGAAATATATAATAATAACTAATTTATTATTGCCTCTAGGGCATATTTCCAACAGTCTCCCACTTGCACTAGAGTCAATAATCTAGTTCACATCGCCATGTGATTAACACTCCCAGGTCACATCGCCATGTGACCAACATCCAAAGTGTTTACTAGAGTCACTAATCTAGTTCACATCACTATGTGATTAATACTCAATGAGTTCTGGGTTTGATCATGTTATGCTTGTGAGAGAGGTTGTAGTCAACGGGTCTTGCCATATTCAGATCCCTATGTACTTCGCAAAACTTTATGTCATATCATAGATGCTGCTACCATGTTCCACTAGGAGCTATTCCAAATTGTTGCTCCATTATACGTATTCGGTATCTCTACTCAGAGCTATCTGGATAGGTGTTAAGCTTGCATCGACGTAACTCTTTACGTCAAACTCTTTATCACCTCCATAACCGAGAAACATTTCCTTATTCCTTTAAGGATAATTTTGACCGCTATCTGGTGATCTACTCCTAGATCACCTTTGTACCCTCTTGCCAGACATGTGGCAAGTCACACATCTGGTGCGGCACTCAGCATGGCATACCGTATCGAGCCTATGAAAAAAGCATAGGGGACGACCTTCGTCCCTCCTGTTTCTTCTGCCGTGGTCAATCTTCGAGTCTTACTCAACTTCACACCTTACAACTCAGGTGAGAACCCCTTCTTTGACTGATCTATTTTGAACTCTTTCAAAAACATGTCAAGGTGTGCGTTCTTTGAAAGTATCATCAGGTGTCTTGATCTATTTCTATAGATCTTGATGCCCAATATGTAAGCAGCTTTATCCAGGTCTTCCTTTGAAAATCACTCTTCAAACAACCGTTTATGCTTTTCAGAAATTCTACATTATTTCAGATCAACAATATGTCATCCACATATACTTATCAAAAATATTGTAGTGCTCCCACTCACTTTCTTGTAAATACAAGTTTCTAGCAAACATTGTATAAACCTAAAAGCTTTGATCACTCCATCAAAACATATATTCCGATTCCGAGATGCTTGCTCTAGTCCATAGAAGGATTGCTGGAGCCAGCATACCTTTTAGCATCCTTAGGATCGACAAAACCTTTTGTTGTATCACATACAACTTTTCTTACGAAAACTGGTAAGAAAACTTGTTTTGACATCCATCTGTAAGATTTCATAATCGAAAAATACAGCTAATGCTATCATGATTCCGACAGACTTAAGCATCGTTACGGGTGAGAAATTCTCATCATAGTCAACTCCTTGAACTTGTGAAAAGACTCTTTCCCACAAGTCGAGCTTCATAGACGGCAACATTACCGCCCACGTCCGTCTTCTTCTTAAAGATCCATTTATTCTCAATGGCTTGCCGATCATCGGCCAAGTCCACCAAAGTCCATACTTTGTTCTGATACATGGATCCTATCTCGGATTTCATGGCTTCTAACCATTTGTCGGAATACGGGCCCACCATCGCTTCTCCATAGCTCGTAGCTTCATTGTTGTCTAACAACATGATATCTAAGACATGATTACCATACCACTCAGGAGTAGTACATATCCTTGTCGACCTATGAGGTTCGATAGCAACTTGATCCGAAGCTTCATGATCACTATCATTAACTTCCTATTCAACAGACGTAGGCTCCACAGAAAACATCTTTCTGTGTTGCATCACTCTCTGGTTGAAATAAAGGTTCGACAACCTCATCAAGTTCTATCTTCCTCCCACTCAATTCTTTCGAGAGAAACTCCTCCTCGAGAAAGGACCCGTTCTTAGCGACAAACAATTTTCCCTCGGATCTGAGATAGAAGGTATACCCAACTGTCACCTTTGGGTATCCTATGAAGATGTGTTTGTCCGGTTTGGGTTCGAGCTTCTCCGGCTGAAGCCTTAAGCATCGCAGCCCCAAACATTAAGAAACGACAACTTTGGTTTCTTGCCAAACCAATGTTCATACAACGCCGTCTCATCAGACTTAGATGGTGTCCTATCTAAAGTGAATGCAGCTGTCTCTAATGCATAACCTCAAAATGAAAAACGATAGATTGGTAAGAGACATCATAGATCGCACCATATCTCATAGGGTTTGATTACGACCTCCAGACACACCATTACAACTGTGGTGTTCCAGGTGGCTTCAACTGTGAAACAATTCCACAATGTCTTAAGTGATTTTCCAAACTCATAACTCGGAAAATCCCCTTTTGATCAGATCGTAGGAACATGATTTTATTGTTATGATGATTCTTAACTACACTCTGAAATCGCTTGAACTTTTCAAACGTTTCAGACTTGTGCTTCATTAAGTAAATATACCTATATCTACTCAAATCGTCAGTGAAGATGAGAAAATAGCGATATCCACCGCACGCTTCAATTCTCATTAGATCACATGCATCAGCATGCATGATTTCCAACAAGTCAGTTGCCCGTTTCATTGTACCTGAAAACGGGGTCTTAGTCATCCTGCCCATGAGGCATGGCTCGCATGTGTCAAGCAATTCAAAATCAAGTGACTCCAAACATCCATCGACATGGAGTTTCTTCATGCATCTTATGCCAATATGACCTAAGCGGCAGTGCCACAAGAAAGTGGTACTATCATTATTAACTCTACATCTTTTGGCGTGAACATGTGTATCACCACGACCGAGATTCAATGAACCATTCACATAGGGTGCATGACCATGAAAGGTATCATTCATGTAAACAGAATAACCATTATTCTCTAACTTAATGAATGACCGTATTGCAATGAACATGATCTAATCATATTCATGCTCAACGTAGACACCTGATAACATTTATCTAGGTTCAATACTAATCCCGAAGGCAGATGGAGCGTGCGATGGTGATCTCATCAACTTTGGAAATACTTCCAACACACATCGTCACCTCGCCCTTAGCCAGTCTCCGTTTAGTCCGTAGCTTTTGCTTCAAGTCACCAGTAATAGTAACTGAACCGGTATCCAATACCCAGGTGCTACCAGGAGTACTAGCGAGGTACACATTAATAACATGTATATACTTTGTTGAAGTTGCCAGCCTTCTTATCTACCATGCATTTGGGGTAATTCCGCTACTAGTGACCGCCCCCTTTACAATAGAAGCACTTAGTCTCGGGTTTGGGTTCAACCTTGGGTTCCTTCACTGGAGCGGCAACTGGTTTGCCATCCATGAAGTTTCCCTTCTAGCCCTTGCCCTTCTTGAAACCAGTGGTCTTGTTAAACCATCAACACTTGATGCTCCTTCTTTGATTTCTACCTTTTGCGGTCTTAAGCACCGCGAACAGCTCCGGGATCAACTCCATCCCTTGCATGTCATAGTTCATCACGAAGATCTAGTAGCTTAGTGGTAGTGGCTAGAGAACTCTATCAATCACTATCTTATCTGGAAGTTTAACTCCCACTTGATTTAAGCGATTGTAGCACCCAGACATTATGAGCACATGCTCACTAGCTGAGCTATTCTCCTCCATCTTGTGGGCAAAAGAACTTGTCAGAGGTCTCACACCTCTCAACACGGGCATGAGCCTGAAATCCCAATTTCAGCTCTTGGAACATCTCATATGTTCTATGGCGTTCAAAACGTCATTGGAATCCCGATTTTAAGCCGTAAAGTATGGTGCGCTAAACTATCAAGTAGTCATCAGGATGTGTCTGTTAGGTGTTCACAACATCCATAGACGACATTGTAGGGGTTTGCACATCGAGCGGTGCATCAAAGACGTATGCCTTCTGTGTAGCAGTGAGGACACTCCTCGGACTACGGACCTAGTCCGCATCAGTGCTTACAATATCTTTCAACTTGGTCTTTCTCTAGGAACGTATTCAAACAGGGAGCTACAACGTGAGCTATTTATCTACAACATATTTGCAAAGACAATTTAGACTATGTTCATGATAATTGAGTTCATTTAATGAACTCCCACTCAGATAGACATCCCTCTAGTCATCTAAGTGAAACATGATACGAGTCAACTAGGCCGTGTCCGATCATCACGTGAGACGGACTAGTCAACATCGGTGAACATCTTCATGTTGATCGTATCTTCTATAGGACTCATGCTCGACCTTTCGGTCTTCCGTGTTCCGAGGCCATGTCTGTACATGCTAGGCTCGTCAAGTCAACCTATGTGTTTTTGCTGTGTAAATCTGGCTTACACCCGTTGTATTCGAACGTTAGAATCTATTACACCCGATCATCACGTGGTGCTTCGAAACAACGAACCTTCGCAACGGTGCACAGTTAGGGGGAACACCTTTCTTGAAATTTTAGTGAGGGATCATCTTATTTAAGCAACCGTCGTTCTTAAGCAAATAAGATGTAAAAGATGATAAACATCACATGCAATCAAATAGTGACATGATATGGCCAATATCATTTTGCTCCTTTTGATCTCCATCTTCGGGGCTCCATGATCATTGTTGTCACCGGCATGACACCATGATCTCCATCATCATGTCTTCTTGAAGTTGTCTCATCATCTATTACTTCTACTACTATGGCTAACGCTTTAGCAATAAAGTAAAGTAATTACATGACGTTTATGTTGACACGCAGGTCATAAATAAATAAAGACAACTCTTATGGCTCCTGCCAGTTGTCATACTCATCGACATGCAAGTCGTGGTTCCTATTACAAGAACATGATCAATCTCATACATCACATATATCATTCATCACATCCTTTTTGGCCATATCACATCACAAGGCATATGCCGCAAAAACAAGTTAGACGTCCTCTAATTGTTGTTGCAAATTTTTTACGTGGCTGCTATAGGTTTCTAGCAAGAACGTTTCTTACCTACGCGACAACCACAACGTGATATGCCAATTTCTTTTACCCTTCATAAGGACCCTTTTCATCGAATTCGATCCGACTAAAGTGGGAGAGACAGACACCCGCTAGCCACCTAATGCAACTAGTGCATGTCAGTCGGTGGAACCAGTCTCACGTAAGAGTACGTGTAAGGTCGGTCCGGGCCGCTTCATCCCACGATGCCGCCGAATCAAGATAAGACTAGTAATGGCAAGCAAATTGACAAAATCGACGCCCACAACAACTTGTGTTCTGCTCGTGCATAGAAACTACGCATAGACCTAGCTCATGATGCCACTGTTGGGGAACGTAGCAAAAATTCAAAATTTTCTACGCAACACCAAGATCAATCTATGGAGTAATCTAGCAATGAGGAAAGGGGAGTGCATCTACATACCCTTGTAGATCTCTAAGCGGAAGCGTTCATGTGAACGGGGTTGATGGAGTCGTACTCGTCGTGATTCAAATCATCGGAGATCCTAGTGCCAAATGGACGGCACCTCTGTGTTCAACACACGTGCAGCCCGGTGATGTCTCCTACGCCTTGATCCAGCAAGGGGAGAAGGAGAGGTTGGGGAAGACTCCATCCAGCAGCAGCACGACGGCGTGGTGGTGGTGGAGGAGCGTGGCAATCCTGCAGGGCTTCGCCAAGCACCGCGGGAGAGGAGGAGGGAGAGAGGCAGGGCTGCGCCATGGAGAGGTCAAAACTCATCTGTTGGCAGCCCCAAAGTCCTCAAGTATATATAGGGGAGAGGGAGGGGGTGCGCGCCCTTTAGGGTATCCACCCCAAGGGGTGCGGCAGCCCCAAACCCATCTAGGGTGGCAGCCAAGGGGGGGAGAGGGGAAACTTGCCCCCCAAGCTAGGTGGAGGCGCCCCCTCCCCAAACCCTAGGCGCCTTGGGCCCTTGTGGGGGGGTGCACCAGCCCACCTGGGGCTGGTCCCCTCCCACACTTGGCCCATGCAGCCCTCCGGGGCTGGTGGCCCCACTTGGTGGACCACCGGGACCCTCCCGGTGGTCCCGGTACATTACCGATAAAACCCGAAACTTTTCCGGCGACCAAAACAGGACTTCCCATATATAAATATTTACCTCCGGACCATTCTGGAACTCCTCATGACGTCCGAGATCTCATCCGGGACTCCGAACAACATTGGTAACCACGTATATCTATTCCCTATAACCCTAGCGTCATCGAACCTTAAGTGTGTAGACCCTACGGGTTCGGGAACCATGCAGACATGACCGAGACAACTCTCCGGCCAATAACCAATAGCGGGATCTGGATACCCATGTTGGCTCCCACATGTTCCATGATGATCTCATCGGATGAACCACGATGTCAAGGATTCAATCAATCCCGTATACAATTCCCTTTGTCTAGCGTACGATACTGCCCGAGATTCGATCGTCGGTATCCCGATACCTTGTTCAATCTCGTTACCGGCAAGTCTCTTTACTCGTTCCGTAACACATCATCCCGTGATCAACTCCTTGGTCACATTGTGCACATTATGATGATGTCCTACCGAGTGGGCCCAGAGATACCTCTCAGTTACACGGAGTGACAAATCCCAGTCTCGATTCGTGCCAACCCAACAGATACTTTCGGAAATACCTGTAGTGTACCTTTATAGCCACCCAGTTACATTGTGACGTTTGGCACACCCAAAGCACTCCTACGGTATCCGGGAGTTGCACAATCTCATGGTCTAAGGAAATGATACTTGACATTAGAAAAGCTTTAGCATATGAACTACACGATCTTTGTGCTAGGCTTAGGATTGGGTCTTGTCCATCACATCATTCTCCTAATGATGTGATCCCGTTATCAATGACATCCAATGTCCATGGTCAGGAAACCATAACCATCTATTGATCAACGAGCTAGCCAACTAGAGGCTTACTAGGGACATGGTGTTGTCTATGTATCCACACATGTATCTGAGTTTCCTATCAATACAATTCTAGCATGGATAATAAATGATTATCATGAACAATGAAATATATAATAATAACTAATTTATTATTGCCTCTAGGGCATATTTCCAACAGCTAGTGCAATCGCTCGGGTTCAGTTAGAGCCCAACGCCTCGCTCAGGTTCAGTTAGAGCGCAACGGCTCGCACACACGCGCTTACGTGTATGAGAGAAACGCGCATCACTCGGCCCCCGACCACCCACCGTAACCGGGAACTCCCCGATATTTTCCTCGTCCTCGCTTCTACCACGGTTTTTTCCGTCATGGACGGCCCAAAGAATGTCATGCAGCTGCGTCTCCGGCCCGCCCAGGACGAAAAGCCCATTTTATGTCATGATTTTTTCATAGAAGTAGGAGCCGACCACATCTATGATGATACCGGGTTTTGTCACAAGTATCGTCATAGAAGTGTCATAAGCATGATAGAAAAAAAATCGTTCGGCCCAAAATGTCACGGATGTGTCTTTTTTTGTAGTGAGTAGTGTCAACATTGTCACAAAAAGAACTAGGACCAGCAAGATCTTTCTCCAACCACCGATGGTTGATATGTCTCCAACGTATCTATAATTTTTTTATTGTTCCATGCTATTATATAATCCGTTTTGGATGTTTATGGGCTTTATTATACACTTTTATATTATTTTTGGGACTAACCTATTAACCGGAGGCCCAGCCCAAATTGCTATTTTTTTTTCCTATTTCAGTGTTTCGAAGAAAAGGAATATAAAACAGAGTCCAAACGGAATGAAACCTTTGGGAGAGTTATTTTTGGAACGGAAGCAATCCAGGAGACTTGGAGTTGACGTCAAGGAAGCTTCGAGGTGGCCACGAGGCAGGGAGGTGCGCCTGCCCCCTGGGTGCGCCCCCACCCTCCTGGGCCCATCGTGGCTCCCCTGATCGACTTCTTTCGCCTATATATGTCCATATACACTAAAAACTTCGGGGAACAGAATAGATCGGGAGTTCTGCCGTCAGAAGCCTCCGTAGCCACCGAAAACCAATCTAGACCCATTCCGGCACCCTGCCGGAGTGGGGAATCCCTCTCCAGTGGCTATCTTCATCATCCCGGCGCTCTCCATGACGAGGAGGGAGTAGTTCACCCTCGGGGCTGAGGGTATGTACTAGTAGCTATGTGTTTGATCTCTCTCTCTCTCTCTCTCTCGTGTTCTTGAGTCGGTATGATCTTGATGTATGGCGAGCTTTGCTATTATATTTGGATCTTACGATGTTTCTCACCCTCTACTCTCTTGTGATGAATTGAGTTTTCCCTTTGAAGTTATCTTATCGGATTGAGTCTTTAAGGATTTGAGAACACTTGATGTATGTCTTGCATGTGCTTGTCTGTGGTAACTGATATGTCTCCAACGTATCTATAATTTTTGATTATTCCATGCTATATTATCTACTGTTTTGGACATTATTGGGCTTTATTATCCACTTTTATATTATTTTTGGGACTAACCTATTAACCGGAGGCCCAGCCCAGAATTGCTGTTTTTTGCCTGTTTTAGGGTTTTGAAGAAAAGGAATATCAAACTGAGTCCAAACGGAATGAAACCTTCGGGAACGTGATTTTCTCAACGAACAAGACCCGGGACACTTGGACCCTACGTCAAGAAATAAAACAGGAGGCCACGAGGTAGGGAGACGCGCCCACCCCCACCAGGCACGCCCTCCACCCTCGTGGGCCCCCTGTTGCTCCACCGACGTACCCCTTACTCCTATATATATCCACGTACCCCCAAACGATCAAAACAGGAGCCAAAACATTAATTCCACCGCCGTAACTTTCTGTATCCATGAGATACCATCTTGGGGCCTGTTCCAGAGCTCCGCCAGAGGGGGCATCGATCACGAAGGGCTTCTACATCAACACCATAGCCCTCCGATGAAGTGTGAGTAGTTCACCTCAGACGTACGGGTCCATAGTTAGTAGCTAGATGGCTTCTTCTCTCTTTTTGGATCTCAATACAATGTTCTCCCCCTCTTTTGTGGAGATCTATTCGATGTAATCTTCTTTTTGCGGTGTGTTTGTTCAGACCGATGAATTGTGGGTTTATTATCAAGTCTATCTATGAATAATATTTGAATCTTCTCTGAATTCTTTTATGTATGATTGGTTATCTTTGCAAGTCTCTTCGAATTATCAGTTTGGTTTGGCCTACTAGATTGATCTTTCTTGCAATGGGAGAAGTGCTTAGCTTTGGGTTCAATCTTGCGGTGTCCTTTCCCGGTGACAGTAAGGGAAGCAAGGCACGTATTATATTGTTGCCATCGAGGATAACAAGATGGGGTTTTCTTCATATTGCATGAGTCTATCCCTCTACATCATGTCATCTTGCTTAAGGTGTTACTCTGTTCTTAACTTAATACTCTAGATGCATGCTGGATAGTGGTCGATGAGTGGAGTAATAGTAGTAGATGCAGGCAGGAGTCGGTCTACTTGTCTCAGACGTGATGCCTATATACATGATCATACCTAGATATTCTCATAACTATGCTCAATTCTGTCAATTGCTCAACAGTAATTTGTTCACCCACCGTAGAATACTTATGCTCTTGAGAGAAGCCACTAGTGAAACCTATGGCCCCCGGGTCTATCTTTATCATATTGATCTCCTACTACTTAGTTATTTCCTTTGCTATTTACTCTGCCTTTATTTTACTTTGCATCTTTTATCATAAAAATACCAAAAATATTATCTTATCATATCTATCAGATCCCACTGTCGTAAGTGGCCCTATAGGGATTGACAACCCCTATTTGCGTTGGTTGCGAGGATTTATTTGTTTTGTGCAGGTGTGAGGGACTCGCGCGTAGCCTCCTACTGGATTGATACCTTGGTTCTCAAAAACTGAGGGAAATACTTACGCTACTTTGCTGCATCATCCCTTCCTCTTCGGGGAAAACCAACGCAGTGCTCAAGAGGTAGCAAGAAGGATTTCTTGCGCCGTTGCCGGGGAGGTCTACGCAAAAGTCAACATACCAAGTACCCATCACATACCCTTATCTCCCGCATTACATTATTTGCCATTTGCCTCTCGTTTTCCGCTCCCCCACTTCACCCTTGCCGTTTTATTCGCCCTCTCTCTCTATCCTCCCTCTATATTTGCCTCTTTTTGTTCGCTTGTGTGTTAGTTTGCTTGCTTGTCATGATGGCTCAAGATAATACTAAATTGTGTGACTTCACCAATACCAACAACAATGATTTTATTAGCACTCCGATTGCTCCTCTTACCGATGCTGAATCTTGTGAAATTAATACTGCCTTGCTGAATCTTGTCATGAAAGATCCGTTCTCCGGCCTTCCTAGTGAAGATGTCGCTACCCATCTTAATAGCTTCATTGATTTGTGTGAGATGCAAAAGAAGAAATATGTGGATAATGATATTGTTAAATTGAAGCTATTTCCTTTTTCGCTTAGAGATCGTGCTAAAGCTTGGTTTTCGTCTTTGCCTAAAAATAGTATTGATTCATGGAACAAGTGCAAAGATGCTTTTATCTCTAAGTATTTTCCTCCCGCTAAGATCATCTCTCTTAGAAACGATATTATGAATTTTAAGCAACTTGATCATGAACATGTTGCACAAGCTTGGGAGAGAATGAAACTAATGATACGTAATTGCCCTACTCATGGTTTAAATTTGTGGATGATTATACAAAACTTTTATGCTGGATTGAATTTTGCTTCTAGAAATCTTTTAGATTCGGCCGCGGGAGGCACTTTTATGGAAATCACTTTAGGAGAAGATACTAAACTCCTAGATAATATTATGGTTAATTATTCTCAATGGCATACTGAAAGATCTACTAATAAAAAGGTGCATGCAATAGAAGAAATTAATGTTTTGAGTGGAAAGATGGATGAACTTATGAAATTATTTGCTAATAAGAGTGTTTCTTCTGATCCTAATGATATGCCCTTGTCTACTTTGATTGATAATAATAATTAATCTATGTATGTGAATTTTGTTGGTAGGAACAATTTTGGTAACAACGCGTACAGAGGAAATTTCAATCCTAGGCCTTACCCTAGTAATCCCTCAAATAATTATGGTAATTCCTACAACAATTCTTATGGAAATTATAATAATATGCCCTCTGATTTTGAATCTAATATTAAAGAATTTATTACTTCGCAAAAGAATTTTAATGCTATGATTGAAGAAAAATTGCTTAAGATTGATGATTTGGCTAGGAACGTTGATAGAATTACTCTTGATGTTGATTCTTTGAAACTTAGATCTATTACACCTAAGCATGATATCAATGAGTCTCTCAAAGCCATGAGAATTTCCATTGATTACTGCAAAGAAAGAACCGCTAGGATGCATGCTAAGAAAGATGCTTTTATAAGAGCGTGTTCTTCTAGTTCCTATGAAAATAAAGATGAAGATCTAAAAGTTATTGATGTGTCCCCTATTAAATCTTTGTTTTGCAATATGAATCTTGATAATGATGGGACTTAATATGATCCACCTTTACCTAGAAGGCGTTCCAAGAATTCGGAATTTGTTGATCTTGATGCTAAAATTGATAAAAGTGGGATTGGAGAAATTAAAACCCTCGATGTTGCTAAACCCACTATTATGGATTTCAAGGAATTTAACTATGAAAATTGATCTTTGATTGATTGTATTTCCTTGTTGCAATCCGTGCTAAATTCTCCTCATGCTTATAGTCAAAATAAAGCGTTTACTAAACATATCGTTGATGCCTTGATGCAATCTTATGAAGAAAAACTTGAATTGGAAGTTTTATCCCTAGAAAACTTATGATGAGTGGGAACCAACTATTAAAATTAAAATTAAAATTAAAGATCATGAATGCTATGCTTTATGTGATTTGGGTGCTAGTGTTTCCACGATTCCTAAGACTTTGTGTGATTTGTTAGGTTTCCGTGATTTTGATGATTGCTCTCTAAACTTGCACCTTGCGGATTCCACTATTAAGAAACCTATGGGAAGAATTAATGATGTTCTTATTGTTTCAAATAGGAATTATGTGCCCGTAGATTTTATTGTTCTTGACATAGATTGCAATCCTTCATGTCCTATTATTATTGGTAGACCTTTCCTTAGAACGATTGGTGCAATTATTGATATGAAGGAAGGAAATATTAGATTCCAATTTACATTAAGGAAAGGCATGGAACACTTTCCTAGAAAGAAGATTAAATTACCTTATGAATCTATTATGAGAGCCACTTATGGATTGCCTATCAAAGATGGCAATACCTAGATCTATTCTTGCTTGTTATGCCTAGCTAGGGGCGTTAAACGATAGCGCTTGTTGGGAGGCAACCCAATTTTATTTTTATTACTTGCTTTTTTCTCCTGTTTAGTAATAAATAATTTATCTAGCCTCTGTTTTGGTTGTGTTTTTTGTGTTTAATTAGTGTTTGAACCAAGTAGAACCGTTGGGAAGACTTGGGGAAAGTCTTGTTGAACTTGCTGTAAAAAACAGAAACTTTAGTGCTCACGAGAACTTCTGTAATTTTTATTTGGAGAGTGCTATTTAGTTAATTATTTTTCCAGATGATTAATACATAAATTCCTCACGTCCAGAAATTTATTTTGGAATTTTTGGGGTTCCATATCTTGCGCTAGCTACAGATTACTACAGACTGTTCTGTTTTTGACAGATTCTGTTTTTCGTGTGTTGTTTGCTTATTTTGATGAATCTATGGCTAGTAAAATAGTTTATAAACCATATAGAAGTTGGAATACAGTAGGTATAACAAAAATATAAATAAAGAATGAGTTCATTACACTACCTTGAAGTGATCTTTTATTTTCTTTCGCTAATGGAGCTCACGAGATTTTCTACTTTAAGTTTTGTGTTGTGAAGTTTTCAAGTTTTGGGTAAAGATTTGATGGATTATGGAACAAGGAGTGGCAAGAGGCTAAGCTTGGGGATTCCCATGTCACCCCCAAGATAATCTAATGACACTTAAAAGCCAAAGCTTGGGTATGCCCCGGAAGGCATCCCCTCTTTCGTCTACTTCTATCGGTAACTTTATTTGGAGCTATATTTTTATTCGCCACATGATATGTGTTTTGCTTGGAGCGTCTTGTATGATTTGAGTCTTTGATTTTTAGTTTACCACAATCATCCTTGCTGTACACCCCTTTTGAGAGAGCCATACATGATTTGGAATTTGTTAGAATACTCTATGTGCTTCGCTTATATCTTTTGAGTTATATAATTTTGCCCTAGTACTTCACTTATATCTTTTAGAGCGCGGTAGTGGATTTGTTTTATAGAAACTATTGATCTCTCATGCTTCACTTAGATTATTTTGAGAGTCTTAATAGCATGGTAATTTTCTTAAAATCCTAATGCGCTAGGTATTCAAAGTTAGTAAAATTTTCTTAAGAGTGTTTTGAATACTAAGAGAAGTTTGATGCTTGATGGTTGTTTTGAGATATGGAGGTAATAATATCAAAGTCGTGCTAGTTGAGTAGTTGTGAAATTGAGAAATGCTTGTGTTGAAGTTTGCAAGTCCTGTAGCATGCATGTATGGTAAACGTTATGCAACAAATTTGAAACATGACGTGTTATTTGATTGTCTTCCTTATGAGTGGCGGTCGGGGACGAGCGATGGTCTTTTCCTACCAATCTATCCCCCTAGGAGCATGCGCGTAGTACCGAGGTTTTTGATGACTTGTATATTTTTGCAATAAGTATGTGAGTTATTTATGACTAATGTTGAGTCCATGGATTATACGCACTCTCACCCTTCCATCCTTGCTAGCCTCTTCGGTACCGTGCATTGCCCTTTCTCACATTGAGAGTTGGCACAAACTTCGCCGGTGCATCCAAACCCCGTGATATGATACGCTCTTTCACACATAAACCTCCTTATATCCTCCTCAAAACAGCCACCATACCTACCTATTATGGCATTTCCATAGCCATTCCGAGATATATTGCCATGCAACTTTCCATCATTTCGTTCATCATGACACATGCATCATTGTCATATTGCTTAGCATGATCATGTAGTTGACATAGTATTTGTGGCAAAGCCACCATTCATAATTCTTTCATACATGTCACTCTTGGTCCATTGCATATCCCGGTACACCGCCTGAGGCATTCATATAGAGTCATCTTTTGTTCTAGTATCGAGTTGTAATCATTGAGTTGTAAATAAATAGAAGTGTGATGATCATCATTTTCTAGAACATTGTCCCAAGTGAGGAATAAATAAACAAAGAGAAAGGCCATAAAAAATAGAAGGCCCAAAATAAGAAAGGCCATAAAAAAAGAGAAGGCCTAAAGAAGAAAAAAAGAAAAAAAGAGAGAAAAAGAGAGAAGGGACAATGTTACTATCCTTTGCCACACTTGTGCTTCAAAGTAGCACCATAATCTTCATGTTAGAGAGTCTCTTGTTTTGTCACTTTCATATACTAGTGGGAATTTTTCATTATAGAACTTGGCTTGTATATTCCAACAATGGGCATCCTCAAAGTGCCCTAGGTCTTCGTGAGCAAGCAAGTTGGATGCACACCCACTTAGTTTCTTTTGTTGAGCTTTCATAGATTTATAGCTCTAGTGCATCCGTTGCATGCCAATCCCTACTCCTTGCATTAACATCAATCCGTGGGCATCTCCATAGCCCATTGATTAGCCTCGTTGATGTGAGACTTTCTCCTCTTTTGTCTTCTCCACATAACCCCCCTCATTATATTCTATTCCACCCACAGTGCTATGTCCATGGCTCGCGCTCATATATTGCGTGAAAGTTTATAGGTTTGAGATTACTAAAGTATGAAACAATTGCTTGGCTTGTCATCGGGGTTGTGCATAATGAGAGCATTCTTGTGTGATGAAGATGAAACATGACTAAACCATATGATTTTGTGGGGATGAACTTTCTTTGGCCATGTTATTTTGAGAAGACATAATTGCTTAGTTAGTATGCTTGAAGTATTATTATTTTTATGTCAATATGAACTTTTGTCTTGAATCTTTCGGATCTGAATATTCATACCACAATTAAGAAGAATTACATTAAAATTATGCCAAGTAGCACCCCGCATCAAAAATTCTGTTTTTATCATTTACCTACTCGAGGACGAGCAGGAATTAAGCTTGGGGATGCTTGATATGTCTCCAACGTATCTATAATTTTTGATTGCTCCATGCTATATTATCTACTGCTTTGGACATTATTGGGCTTTATTATCCACTTTTATATTATTTTTGGACTAACCTCTTAACCGGAGGCCCAGCCCAGAATTGCTGTTTTTTGCCTGTTTTAGGGTTTCGAAGAAAAGGAATATCAAACTGAGTCCAAACGGAATGAAACCTTCGGGGACGTGATTTTCTCAACGAACAAGACCCGGGAGACTTGGACCCTACGTCAAGAAATAAAACAGGAGGCCACGAGGTAGGGGGACGCGCCCACCCCCACCAGGCGCGCCCTCTACCCTCGTGGGCCCCCTGTTGCTCCACCAACGTACTCCTTCCTCATATATATCCACGTACCCCCAAACGATCAAAACAGGAGCCAAAACCCTAATTCCATCGCCGTAACTTTCTGTATCCATGAGATCCCATCTTGGGGCCTGTTCCGGAGCTTCGCGGGAGGGGGATCGATCACGGAGGGCTTCTACATCAACACCATAGCCCCTCCGATGAAGTGTGAGTAGTTCACCTCAGACCTACGGGTCCATAGTTAGTAGCTAGATGGCTTCTTCTCTCTTTTTGGATCTCAATACAATGTTCTCCCCCTCTCTTGTGGAGATCTATTTGATGTAATCTTCTTTTCGTGGTGTGTTTGTTGAGACCGATGAATTGTGGGTTTATGATCAAGTCTATCTATGAATAATATTTGAATCTTCTCTGAATTCTTTTATGTATGATTAGTTATCTTTGCAAGTCTCTTCGAATTATCAGTTTGGTTTGGCCTACTAGATTGATCTTTCTTGCAATGGGAGAAGTGCTTAGCTTTGGGTTCAATCTTGCGGTGTCCTTTCCCGGTGACAGTAAGGGTAGCAAGACACGTATTGTATTGTTTCCATCGAGGATAACAAGATGGGGTTTTCTTCATATTGCATGAGTCTATCCCTCTACATCATGTCATCTTGCTTAAGGCGTCACTCTGTTCATAACTTAATACTCTAGATGCATGCTGGATAGCGGTCGATGAGTGGAGTAATAGTAGTAGATGCAGGCAGGAGTCGGTCTACTTCTCTCGGACGTGATGCCTGTATACATGATCATACCTAGATATTCTCATAACTATGCTCAATTCTGTCAATTACTCAACAGTAATTTGTTCACCCACCGTAGAATACTTTTACTCTTGAGAGCAGCCACTAGTGAAACCTATGGCCCCCGGGTCTATCTTTATCATATTGATCTCCTACTACTTAGTTATTTCCTTTGCTATTTACTTTGCCTTTATTTTAATTTGCATCTTTGATTATAAAAATACCAAAAATATTATTGTATCATATCTATCAGATCTCACTCTCGTAAGTGGCCCTATAGGGATTGACAACCCCTATTTGCGTTGGGTGCGAGGATTTATTTGTTTTGTGCAGGTGTGAGGGACTCGCGCGTAGCCTCCTACTGGATTGATACCTTGGTTCTAAAAAACTGAGGGAAATACTTACGCTACTTTGATGCATCATCCCTTCCTCTTCGGGGAAAACCAACGCAGTGCTCAAGAGGTAGCAGTAACAATGGGATATCACGTGATCTACTTGATGTATGTTTTGGTGATCAACTTGGGAGTTCCGTGACCTCGTGAACTTATGCATAGGGGTTGGCACACTTTTTCGTCTTGACTCTCCGGTAGAAACTTTGGGGCACTCTTTGAAGTTCTTTTTTGTTGGTTGAATAGATGAATCTGAGATTGTGTGATGCATATCGTATAATCATACCCACGGATACTTGAGGTAACATTGGAGTATCTAGGTGACATTAGGGTTTTGGTTGATTTGTGTCTTAAGGTATTATTCTAGTACGAACTCTATGATAGATTGAACGGAAAGAATAGCTTCGTGTTATTTTACTACGGACTCTTGAATAGATCGATCGGAAAGAATAACTTTGAGGTGGTTTCGTACCCTACCATAATCTCTTCGTCTGTTCTCCGCTATTAGTGACTTTGGAGTGACTCTTTGTTGCATGTTGAGGGATAGTTATATGATCCAATTATGCTATTACTGTTGAGAGAACTTGCACTAGTGAAAGTATGAACCCTAGGCCTTGTTACTTAGCATTGCAATACCGTTTGTGCTCACTTTTATCATTAGTTGCCTTGCTGTTTTTATATTTTTAGATTACAAAAACCTATATCTACCATCGATATTGCACTTGTATCACCATGTCTTCGCCGAACTAGTGCACCTATACAATTTACCATTGTATTGGGTGTGTTGGGGACACAAGAGACTCTTTATTATTTGGTTGCAGGGTTGCTTGAGAGAGACCATCTTCATCCTACGCCTCCAACGGATTGATAAACCTTAGGTCATCCACTTGAGGGAAATTTGCTACTGTCCTACAAACCTCTGCACTTGGAGGCCCAACAACGTCTACAAGAAGAAGGTTGTTTAGTAGACATCAAGCTCTTTTCTGGCGCCGTTGCCGGGGAGGTTAGCGCTTGAAGGTATATCTTCAGATCTTGCAATCGAATCTTTTATTTTCTTATTTTAGTACTATTTTAGTTTATAAAATAAAATTACAAAAAATGGAATTGAGTTTGCCTCATATGCTTCATCTTTTTAATATCTTTCGTGAGAATGATGGAAAGGAAAATTGTTCTCAAGTGCTAGAAGAAGAAGTCTATAAAATGTTTGGCACTAAATCTTTGAATGATGAGCATGATTGCAATGTTGTTAGTATGAACTCCTTGAATATCCATAGTACTAATGATGATTGCACTAGTCATGATGAAAATATCTCTTATAAGCATGTCAACTTTTGTGGAATATATAGAGCGTGCAAGTACACACCAATTAGGGAAAATAGATTTTGCAAGAGGCATAAGTATTTGGAAACTAAATGGTTGCATGAAAGGCTCGATGTTTGTGCTGAAAATTTAAAATTTCTTCACCATACTTGTGAACTTTGCAATGAACATGGTCATTTAAATCTCAAATGCAATTTTTTTCATGATCGTATCGTGTCCAAAAATTGTGATGATTTGATTTCCCTTGCACATCATAATGAAATTAGTTTGCTTTTGGGTTATGAAGAAATGAAACGTATAACTAAGCATATTCCAGAATATAACCTTGAGAAATTCCTCGATATTGATCTAGAAGAAATTTTTATGTATTGTGCGGTGAATTGCATTGAAAATCCTTATATTGCCAATTACATAAAGAAAAGAAAACAAATAGAGGATGAAGAGAATACTAATGAAAGGGAAGAGGCTTCCCAATATCCTCCTATTATTTCTTATGATGAATCAGGTAACGAGGTGGAGCCTTCTATTCAACCAATGTCATCAATAAGGAGCTCCAAAAAGAGGATTGAACCCACACATAATGTGAAGAAGAAAAAGAAACGACGGAGAAGCAAAGGTAGAAAGGTATCCCTCCCAAATGATGTTGCTCCTATTGCTCATTGTGATGATGATAATTGCAATACTATTGGTGCTATCCATACTATTAATGATGAGAGTGATTGTGCTTATGATATGAAAAGGCCCAAGCTTGGGGATGCTATGTTTGATGAGAATGACATGTTTGAGAATATATTTGCTGGAATTAATGTTTGTCCCAAGCTTGGGGATGCTATGTATAATGAAGAAGATATTTTTAGCCTCCCAAGTTTTGATATGCAAATTTGTTATGATGATAGCATGCCCCCTACTTGATGATTATATTGATGAAAGTGGGTTTGGAATAGTGTCAACTTTAGGAAGTAATGATCCCACTATTTTGGAGGGTGTTGAATCATATTGTGATAATTATGAAAGTGGAATTGGAGAGGTCATGACTTTATTTAGTAATGATTCTACTATCTTGGAAGAGGTTTCAATCGATTATGATGAGAACAAAGTTGCTACTTATGATGATTATTGTGATGATACTTATGCTATAAAAAGTAGTGATGATTATATTTATAAAACTTGTCATGATTATGATTACCCTTTTTCTGAACATTACTCCTTTAATGTGGAAACAATTTATAGTATTAGAGTTTCTTATGTTACTCCCACTATTCCGAACGAGAAGAATTTTGCTTATGTGGAGAGTAATAAAATTTCTATGCTTGTAGATCATGGAAAGAATGCTCTATGCGATGGTTATATTGCTGAATTAATTCATTATGCTACTGAAAATTATTATGAGGGAGGAACATATGCTTGTAGGAATTGCAATAATATCAAGTTTCCTCTGTATGTGCTTAAAATCCGGAAGTTATGCTTGTTTTACCTTCCTATGCAAGTTGATTCTTGTTCCCATAAATTGTTTGCTCACAAAATCCCTATGCATAGGAAGTGGGTTAGACTTAAATGTGCTAGTCATATTCTTCATGATGCTCCCTTTATGTTTCAATTCTTATCTTTTATGTGAGCATCATTGAAACCATCATGCCTAGCTAGGGGCGTTAAACAATAGCGCTTGTTGGGAGGCAACCCAATTTTATTTTTGTTCCTTGATTTTTGTTACTGTTTAGTAATAAATAATTCATCTAGCCTTTGTTTAGATGTGGTTTTATGCTTTTAATTAGTGTTTGTGCCAAGTAGAACCTTTGGGAAGACTTGGGGAAAGTCTTTGCGATCATGGTTAATTCTTTTTGCAGATGATTAATAGATAAATTCCTCACGTCCAGCAATTTATTTTAGAATTTTTGGGGTTCCAGAAATATACGTTTGATCCAGATTACTACAGACTGTTCTGTTTTTGATAGATTCTGTTTTCTATGAGTTGTTTGCTTATTTTGATGAATCTATGAGTAGTATCGGAGGGTATGAATGCTACCTCTTGAGCACTTGCGTTTGTTTTCCCTTGAAGAGGAAAGGGTGATGTAGCAAAGTAGCATAAGTACTTCCCTCAGTTTTTGAGAAGCAAGGTATCAATCCAGTAGGAGGCCACGCACGAGTCCATCACACCTACATAAACAAATAAATCCTCGCAACCAACGCGATAAGGGGTTGTCAATCCCTACACGGTCACTTACGAGAGTGATATCTGATATATATGATAAGACAATATTTTTGGTATTTTTATGACAAAGAGAAATAAAAGATGCAAAGTAAAATAAAAGGCAATAAAAATAACTAAGTGTTGGAAGATTAATATGATGGAAAATAGACCCGGGGGCCATAGGTTTCACTAGTGGCTTCTCTCAAGAGCATAAGTATTTACGGTGGGTAAACAAATTACTATTGAGCAATTGACAGAATTGAGCATAGTTATGAGAATATCTAGGTATGATCATGTATATAGGCATCACGGCCGAAACAAGTAGACCGCCTCCTGCCTGCATCTACTACTATTACTCCACACATCGACCGCTATCCAGCATGCATCTAGAGTATTAAGTTCATAAGAACAGAGTAACGCTTTAAGCAAGATGACATGTTGTAGAGGGATAAACTCATGCAATATGATATAAACCCCATCTTGTTATCCTCGATGGCAACAATACAATACGTGCCTTGCTGCCCCTACTGTCACTGGGAAAGGACACCGCAAGATTGAACCCAAAGCTAAGCACTTCTCCCATTGCAAGAATGCTAAATCTAGTAGGCCAAACCAAACTGATAATTCGAAGAGACTTGCAAAGATAACCAATCATAGATAAAATAATTCAGAGAAGATTCAAATATTGTTCATAGATAAACTTGATCATAAACCCACAATTCATCGGTCTCAACAAACACACCGCAAAAGAAGATTACATCTAATAGATCTCCACAAGAGAGGGGGAGAACTTTGTATTGAGATCCAAAAAGAGAGAAGAAGCCATCTAGCTAATAACTATGGACCCGTAGGTCTGAAGTAAACTACTCACACTTCATCAGAGGGTCTATGGTGTTTATGTAGAAGCCCTCCGTGATTGATGCCCCCTCCGGCGGAGCTCCGGAAAAGGCCCCAAGATGGGATCTCGTGGATACATAAAGTTATGGCAGTGGAATTAGGGTTTGGGCTCCGTATTTGGTAGTTTGGGGGTACGTAGGTATATATAGGAGGAAGGAGCACGTCGGTGGAGCAACAGGGGGCCCACGAGGGTGGAGGGCGCGCCTGGGGGGGTAGGCGCGCCCCCTACCTCGTGCCTTCTTCGTTGATTGCTTGACGTAGGGACCAAGTCCTCTGGATCATATTCGTTCCGAAATTCCCGTTCCCGAAGATTTCATTCCGTTTGGACTCCGTTTGATATTCTTTTTCTGCGAAACCCTAAAATTGGCAAAAAAAACAGCAATTCTGGGCTGGGCCTCCGGTTAATAGGTTAGTCCCAAAAATAATATAAAAGTGTATAATAAAGCCCAATAATGTCCAAAACAGAAAATAATATAGTATAGAACAATCAAAAATTATAGATACGTTGGAGACGTATCAAGCATCCCCAAGCTTAATTCATGCTCGTCCTCGAGTAGGTAAATGATAAAAACAGAATTTTTGATGTGGAATGCTACTTGGCATAATTTCAATGTAATTCTTCTTAATTGTGGTATGAATATTCAGATCCGAAAGATTCAAGATAAAAGTTCAACATTGACATAGAAATAATAGTACTTCAAGCATACTAACTAAGCAATTATGTCTCTTCAAAATAACATGGCCAAAGAAAGTTATCCCTACAAAATCATATAGTCTGGCTATGCTCTATCTTCACCACACAAAGTATTTAAATCATGCACAACCCCGATGACAAGCCAAGAAATTGTTTCATACTTTTAGTGTTCTCAAACTTTTTCAATCTTCACGCAATACATGAGCGTGAGCCATGGACATAGCACTTTAGGTGGAATAGAATGGTGGTTGTGGAGGAGACAAAAAAGGGGGAAGATAGTCTCACATCAACTAGGCATATCAACGGGCTATGGAGATGCCCATCAATAGATATCAATGTGAGTGAGTAGGGATTGCCATGCAAGAGATACACTAGAGCTATAAGTATATGAAAGCTCAACAAAAGGAACTAAGTGGGTGTGCATCCAACTCGCTTGCTCACAAAGACCTAGGGCATTTTGAGGAATCCCATCATTGGAATAGAAGCCAAGTTCTATAATGAAAAGTTCCCACTAGTATATGAAAGTGATAACATAGGAGACTCTCTATTATGAAAATCATGGTGCTACTTTGAAGCACAAGTGTGGTAAAAGGATAGTAGCATTGTCCCTTCTCTCTTTTTCTCTCATATTTTTTTATTTGGGACTTCTCCTTTTTTATGGCCTCTTTTTTTTCGTCCGGAGTCTCATCCCAACTTGTGGGGGATTCATAGTTTCCATCATCCTTTCCTCACTTGGGACAATGCTCTAAAAATGATGATCATCACACTTTTATTTACTTACAACTCAACAATTACAACTGAATACTTAGAACAAAATATGATTCTATGTGAATGCCTCCGGCGATGTACTGGGATATGCAATGAATCAAGAGTGACATGTATGAAAGAATTATGAATGGTGGCTTTGCCACAAATACAATGTCAACTACATGATCATGCAAAGCAATATGACAATGATGGAGCGTGTCATAGTAAACGGGACGGTGGAAAGTTGCATGGCAATATATCTCGGAATGGCTATGGAAATGCCATTATAGGTAGGTATGGTGGCTGTTTTGAGGAAGGTATATGGTGGGTGTATGATACCGGCGAAAGGTGCGCGGTATTAGAGAGGCTAGCAATGGTGGAAGGAAGAAAAGTGCGTATGATCCATGGACTCAACCTTAGTCATAAAGAATTCATATACTTATTGCAAAAATCTACAAGTTATCAAAGCAAAGTATTACGCGCATGCTCCTAGAGGGATAGATTGGTAGGAAAAGACAATCGCTCGTCCCCGACCGCCACTCATAAGGAAGACAATCAATAAATAAATCATGCTCTGACTTCATCACATAACGGTTCACCATACGTGCATGCTACGGGAATCACAGACTTTAACACAAGTATTTCTCAAATTCACAACTACTCGACTAGCATGACTCTAATATTATCATCTCCATATCTCAAAACAATTATCAAGTATCAAACTTCTCATAGTATTCAACACACTTATAAGAATTTTTTTATTAATCTTGAATGCCTAACATAATTAAAGCAAATTACCATGCTGTTTTGTAGGACTCTCAAAATAATCTAAGTGAAGCATGAGAGAACAATAGTTTCTATAAAACAAATCCACCGACGTGCTCTAAAAGATATAAGTGAAGCACTAGAGCAAAAACTATATATAACTCAAAAGATGTAAGTGAAGCACATAGAGTATTCTAGAAATTTTCGAATCATGTGTGTCTCTCTCAAAAGGTGTGTACAGCAAGGATGATTGTGGAAAACTAACAAATAAAGACTCAAATAATACAAGACGCTCCAAGCAAAACACATATCATTTGGTAAATAAAAATATAGCTCCAAGTAAAGTTACCGATGGAACTAGACGAAAGAGGGGATGCCTTCCGAGGCATCCCCAAGCTTTGGCTTTTAGGTGTCCTTAGATTATCTTGGGGTGCCATGGGAATCCCCAAGCTTAGGCTCTTGCCACTCCTTGTTCCATAATCCATCAAATCTTTTACCCAAAACTTGAAAACTTCACAACACAAAACTTAAAGTAGAAAATCTCCTGAGCTCCGTTAGCGAAACAAAACAAAACACCACTTCAAGGTACTGTAATTAACTCATTCTTTATTTATATTGGTGTTATACCTACTGTATTCCAACTTCTCTATGGTTTATAAACTATTTTACTAGCCATAGATTCATTAAAATAAGCAAACAACACACGAAAAACAGAATCTGTCAAAAACAGAACAGTATGTAGTAATCTGTAGCTAACGCTTGATCTGGAACCCCAAAAATTCTAAAATAAATTTCTGGACGTGAGTAATTTATCTATTAATCATCTTAAAAAAGAATTAACTAAATAGCACTTTCCAAATAAAAATGGCAGCAATTCTCGTGAGCGCTAAAGTTTCTGTTTTTTACAGCAAGATAGGCTAGATAAATTATTTATTACTAAACAGGAGCAAAAAGCAAGGAATAAAAATAAAATTTGGTTGCCTCCCAACAAGCGCTATCGTTTAATGCCCCTAGCTAGGCATAATATTTCAATGATGCTCACATGGAAGACAAGAATTGAAGCACAAAGAGAGCATCAAGAACACGTGACAAACATATCTAAGTATAACGATTCCTATGCATAGGCATCTTATAGGCAAACAAATTATCAAGGAAAGAAAAAACTAGCATAGCAATCTCAACATAATGAGAGGCAATCTAGTAACATGAAAATTCTACAACCATATTTTCCTCTGTCATAATAATTACCTGTAGGATCATAAGCAAATTCAATGATATAGCTATCACAAAACATATTCTTAACAAGATCCACATGTATGCAAAGTTGATACTCTTCCAAAATAGTGGGATTAACATTAACTAAAGTCATGACCTCTCCAAACCCACTTCTATCAAAAACTTCATAAGATTGAACATTCTCCAAATATGTGGGATCTAAAGTTGACACTCTTCCAAACCCACTTTCAATAATATTGCAAACACTATTATCAATCTCATATTCATCATGGGGCTTAAATAAATTTTCAAGATCAGAAGAAGAATCACCCCAATCATGATCATTGCAACCAATAGTAGTCATAGCAAAACTAGCATCCCCAAGCTTAGGGTTTTGCATATCATTAACACAATTGACATTAAGAGAATTTATAATAACATCATTGCAATCATGCTTTTCATCGAAGGAACTATTAAGTATGGGTGTAATAGCAACGATCTCATGTTTAACATAAGGAACTATAGCAAATTCATCTTCATAAATATTGGCATCATGGCCATAAGAATAGCAAGCATCATGTTCATCAAGGGATATTTCAATCAAATGATCGGAATCATAATTATCTATAGATTCATGCATATCATTATTTTCTTCTGAAGCAACGGTCATTCGTTCAATAAATTCTTTGACATAGACATTATGAGCATAGTTTTCATAGAAATATTTAAGTATGTCAAAATTTTCAGATTTGTAGAGAGTAATATCATATTTTTCAATCAAAGAAGCAACTTCATAAGCACCCTTAAAAGCAAAAAATTCTTCAATTCGTTCGATATTGTAGTAACTATAAACACCCTTTGCATAAGAAGATAAGATTTCAATATCATTAAACTCACATAGGTAGGGGAGGTGTTTTTTAGGGTTCTTAGAGCAACAAGTAAAATCACAAATTTCACAAATATTCCAAGCATAACATAGCAATCTCTTTATTTGATTCCATAAGAGTCTCTCTTTTTCAGACAAACGGTGACGCACAAAATGAGCATGCTCATCTAAAGATTTCCCATCAACTAGGCTAGTTGGGGTATCAGCACGAGCGCATAAGGATCGAAGATGATCTAAGTAGAACACTTTAAGTGGATCCATATCAATAGATTTTTAGCAAGCAAAGATGCAAGCAAATAGAAGGCACATGGAAACACAAACAAGGATACATACGGGAAGAAGGCAAACAAAAGAAGAGGAAAATAGGGAAAGAGAAGGAGGACGAAGAGAGAGGGCAAATAAAACGGCAAGGGTGAAGTGGGGGAGAGGAAAACGAGAGGAAAATGGAAAATAATGTAATGCGGGAGATAAGGGTTTGTGATGGGTACTTGGTATGTTGACTTTTGCGTAGACCTCCCTGGCAACGGCGCCAGAAATCCTTCTTGCTACCTCTTGAGCACTTGCGCTGGTTTTCCCTTGAAGAGGAAAGGGTGATGCAGCAAATTAGCGTAAGTATTTCCCTCAGTTTTTGAGAACAAAGGTATCAATCCAGTAGGAGGCCACGCACGAGTCCCTCGCACCTACACAAACAAATAAATCCTCGCAACCAACGCGATAAGGGGTTGTCAATCCCTACACGGTCACTTATGAGAGTGAGATCTGATAGATATGGTAAGATAATATTTTTGGTATTTTTATGACAAAGAGAAATGAAAGATGCAAAGTAAAATAAAAGGCAATAAAAATAACTAAGTGTTGGAAGATTAATATGATGGAAAATAGACCCGGGGGCCATAGGTTTCACTAGTGGCTTCTCTCAAGAGCATAAGTATTTACGGTGGGTAAACAAATTACTATTGAGAAATTGACAGAATTGAGCATAGTTATGAGAATATCTAGGTATGATCATGTATATAGGCATCACGTCCGAGACAAGTAGACCGACTCTTGCCTGCATCTACTACTATTACTCCACTCATCGACCGCTATCCAGCATGCATCTAGAGTATTAAGTTCATAAGAACAGAGTAATGCTTTAAGCAAGATGACATGATGTAGAGGGATAAACTCATGCAATATGATATAAACCCCATCTTGTTATCCTCGATGGCAACAGTACAATACGTGCCTTGCTGCCCCTACTGTCACTGGGAAAGGACACCGCAAGATTGAACCCAATGCTAAGAACTTCTCCCATTGCAAGAAAGATCAATCTAGTAGGCCAAACCAAACTGATAATTCGAAGAGACTTGCAAAGATAACCAATCATACATAAAAGAATTCAGAGAAGATTCAAATATTGTTCATAGATAAACTTGATCATAAACCCACAATTCATCGATCTCAAGAAACACACCGCAAAAGAAGATTACATCGAATAGATCTCCACAAGAGAGGGGGAGAACTTTGTATTGAGATCCAAAAAGAGAGAAGAAGCCATCTAGATAATAACTATGGACCCATAGGTCTGAAGTAAACTACTCACACTTCATCGAAGGGGCTATGGTGTTGATGTAGAAGCCCTCCGTGATCGATGCCCCCTCTGGCGGAGCTTCGGAAAAGGCCCCAAGATGGGATCTCGTGGATACAGAAAGTTACGGCGGTGGAATTAGGGTTTTTGCTCCGTATCTAGTAGTTTGGGGGTAAGTAGGTATATATAGGAGGAAGGAGTACGTCGATGGAGCAACAGGGGGCCCACGAGGGTGGAGGGCGCGCCTGGGGGGGTAGGCGCGCCCCCTACCTCGTGCCTTCCTCGTTGATTGCTTGATGTAGGGTCCAAGTCCTCTGGATCATGTTCGTTCCGAAAATCACGTTCCCGAAGGTTTCATTCCGTTTGGACTCCGTTTGATATTCTTTTTCTGCAAAACCCTAAAATAGGCAAAAAAACAGCAATTCTCGGCTGGGCCTCCAGTTAATAGGTTTTTCCCAAAAATAATATAAAAGTGTATAATAAATCCCAAAAATGTCCAAAACAGAATATAATATAGCATGGAACAATCAAAAATTATAGATACATTGGAGATGTATCAATGAACCATAGATGAGTTGGAATACAGTAGATATTACACCAATATGAATTTGGAATGAGTTCACAACAGTACCTAAGTGGTGATTTATTTTCTTATATTAACGGAGCTTACGAGTTTTCTGTTAAGTTTTGTGTTGTGAAGTTTTCAAGTTTTGGGTAAAGATTTGATGGACTATGGAATAAGGAGTGCAAGAGCCTAACCTTGGGGATGCCCAAGGCATCTCAAGGTAATATTCAAGGACAACCAAGAGCCTAAGCTTGGGGATGCCCCGGATGGCATCCCCTCTTTCGTCTTCGTTCATCGGTAACTTTACTTGGAGCTATATTTTTATTCGCCACATGATATGTGTTTTGCTTGGAGCGTCATTTTATTTTCTTTTGTTTTGCTTGCTGTTTGAATAAAATACCAAGATCTGAAATTATTAAATGTTAGAGAGACTTCATAGGGTTGCATAATTATTCGACTACTCATTGATCTTCACTTATACCTTTCGGAGTAGTTTGTCATTTGCTCTAGTGCTTCACTTATATCCTTTTAGAGCACGGCGGTGGTTTTATTTTGAAGAAATAGATGAACTCTCATGATTCACTTATATTATTTTGAGAGTCTTTTAGAACAGCATGGTAGGTTGCTTTGGTTATGAATTTAGTCCTAATATGATAGGCATCCAAGTGGGGTATAATAAAAACTTTCAGAAAAGGTGCAATGAATACTATGAGAAGTTTGATACTTGATGATTGTTTTGAGATATGAAGATGGTGATATTAGAGTCATGCTAGTTGAGTAGTTGTGAATTTGATACATACTTGTGTTAAAGTTTGTGATTCCCGTAGCATGCACGTATGGTGAACAGTTATGTGATGAAGTCGGAGCATGATTTATTTATTGATTGTCTTCCTTATGAGTGGCGGTCGGGGACGAGCGACGGTCTTTTCCTACCAATCTATCGCCCTAGGAGCATGCGCGTAGTACTTTGTTTCGATAACCAATAGATTTTTGCAATAAGTATGTGAGTTCTTTATGACTAATGTTGAGTCCATGGATTATTGATACGTCTCCAACGTATCTATAATTTTTGATTTCTCCATGCTATATTATCTACTGTTTTCAATGTTTATGGGTTTTATTATACACTTTTATATCATTTTTGGGACTAACCTATTAACCCAGAGCCCAGTGCCAGTTTCTGTTTTTACCTTGTTTTAGGGTTTCGAAGAAAAGGAAAATCAAACGGAGTCCAATTGACCTGAAACTTCACGGAACTCATTTTTGGAAGGAAAGAAGCCCAGAAGACTTGAAGTGCACGTAAGGGAAGCTTCGAGGAGGCCACGAGGTAGGGGGCGCGCCCTCCACCCTCGTGGGCCCCTCGTGGCCCCCCTGACGTACTTCTTCCGCCTATATATCTCCATATACCCTAAAAACATTCCGAGAGCACAATAGATCGGGAGTTCCGCCGCCAGAAGCCTCCGTAGCCACCAAAAACCAATCTAGACCCGTTCCGGCACCCTGCCGGAGGGGGGAATCCCTCTCCGGTGGCCATCTTCATCATCCCGGTGCTCTCCATGACGAGGAGGGAGTAGTTCTCCCTCAGGGCTGAGGGTATGTACCGATAGCTATGTGTTTGATCTTTCTCTCTCTCTCTCGTGTTCTTGATTTGGCACGATCTTGATGTATCGCGAGCTTTGCTATTATAGTTGGATTTTATGTTTCTTCTCCCCCTCTACTCTCTTTTAATGGACTGAGTTTCCCTTTGAAGTTATCTTATCGGATTGAGTCTTTAAAGATTTGATGTAACATCCCAAATTTTCAATTTGGAATGTTATACATTAGATCATCATTGCATATCATATTTTATTTGCTTTTTGGTTTGATCCTAGAAATCCTACGCAACTCAAGGACCTACGGCGAGAGTTGGGGATTTCGTTATTTTCATATTTGAGGTTTTCTCGAATTATGAAAAGAGGATCGTTTGATTTTAATTTTTTTCTTTGAATTATTACTTTTATTAAAAATGAAAGAGAGAGGATAAAATGACTTCCTCAAAATAAAGAAATATTAGAGATTTAATATTAAAATCAAATAAGGTTTTTATTTTGGAGTTTTTCGCTGTTTTATTTGAATTTAGGAAAAATGCGCATTTTTCAAAATTGCATTTAGGCCCCAAATAAATGTTCACTTTGTCCGGCTTGATTTTAGAATTCGGGGAAAATTTATTTCGGGATTTTTGGAGTCCGTTTAGTATTTCTTTTCATTCTTTTTCTGGACGTCAAATTATTAAAAAAAAGGGTCATCCGACTTAGGGCCGTACTCGGCTAGGACTTCTCGGGCCAGGCCTTTATAAGCCGCCGCCCCGAGGCCAGTTATCACCGCCCCACCCGAAACCCTAACCGTAGCCGCCGTCGCCGCCCGCGCCGGAACCTGCCGCCGCCCGCGTCGGAGCCCGCCGCCGCCGCCGCCCGCGCTGCCGCCAGCGCCGCCTCGCCGGAGCTCGCCGCCGCCCCGCCGGACCTCCCGCCGCCGCCGACTCGCCGGATCCCGCCGGAGTTCGAGGTAGCCGCCGGTTTTTTTAAAAAACCGAGTGGTTTTATTTCGTAAACCCTAGATCCGTTTTTTCTAGATCCAGTTCTGTTTATTTTCTTCGGTTTAGTTATTTAGCGAACGGCCGCTTTTATGTTTGTTTTTACGAACGGTTTTCATCGTTTAGCCGCAGACAGCGAACGTTCGTTCGTTAGCCTGTTCGTCATTTTTTCTTTTTCTCGGATTTTCCGCGATTATTTCTGATCGCGATTTCTGATCCGATTTTTGTTTTAGTTTAACTTTTCGCTTGTTTATCGGAATCGGGCGATTCAAGCGCCTAGATTTTCGTCTCGAAACCTTCTTTCCGTTTAACCAACTCAAACAAGTTTTTGCTTCTGTAAAATTTGACTTAGATCCAGATTAGTAAACGAAGCTTGTTTCTTTCGCCGTTTGCCTTTCGTCGCTTCGTTTGATTTGTTTCTTTTTTTGCAAACTGGATTTCTTAAGTTGAACTTTCTGGTTAGATCTCTTATTTGAGTTTTACATGTGTATTAGATGAGTACTTATTGTATGCTTGTTTGTTTGTTTGCGTTAGAGTACCCGGAGTGCGCTGCTTGCTACTTCGAATCTCTAGGTTTCGCGGATCATCAGCAAGGCAAGTAACACTTTGATCATACCTTTTACTACCCAATTTTATTGCATTAGATCAATCCTCAAACATTGCATGATTAGGATCTAATTAAATTGTGGGTTTTGGGGAAGTAGATGAGGTAGTACCTATTACCTGTTTTATTATCAAACCCTTGGGAGTTACTTCTACGTTTGCTTATATTGCCATGCTATGCTAGTAGACGTGGATCGGGTGAGTGTATCCATGACAGATGTGAGATTGTTAATTAACGGTTTATTTATGGTGGCAACTTTAACACACATCTGGGTGGATTGAGGCACCTGGGTATTCCAGCGATTGCCTGTTTTTCTTTATGGACCGCCACCCAGGCTCAAAGGGATCATAAGATTATTCATGCTAGAAACTTCCGTGTGCAGCCACAAGCTACTATGGGCTCTAGCATAGTTGATTAAGTCGTGCGAACTCTTACGGTGGTAGACTAGCAGATGTAGGGGAAAGTAGGTGTAACGGTCTACCCGATCGTAAGGTGCTAGCGCTTCTGAAAGACTATGTCTCGGTTATCCATTTCTCAAACACCCTGTAGTGCGAGAATTCCAACAGAGGAGATCGAGTCTTGTGGGGAAAAGTGCGCAAACCTCTGCAGTGCGTATAAACTAATCATGATTAGCCGTGTCCCCGGTTATGAACGTTTTGAGTATCTAGTACTTGGATTATCATGTGAACTTCATCATGTGATTTTAATTAATTTTGTTGGGTTTTAATGATGATGTTTAATTGGGATTGAGAGGGTGTCTACGCTCTCAATATTTAACAACTACCATGATAGTTAAATAAAATTTATTCCTTTGCAGTAGGGAAAAATTGGCTTTACGCAAAACTGTAACCATAGAGCTTTCCAGCAGCCATATATGCATGTAGTATAGCCTATTTCTGTTCATTACTCTCTATGTGTTACTTTGCCAGCATATTCCATGTGCTGACCCGTTTTCGGGCTGCAACGTTCATGTTGCAGACTTTTCAGGCGACGAGTAAAGAGCTTTAGGTCGTGGTTCTATACTCAGTGATGCCGTTGGAGTTGATGGACTCACTCATCTTCCAAGCCTTCCGCTGTTATCGTTATTAGATGGCCTTAAGCCATATTACTTGTAATAAGTTCTTTTGAGACACTCGTTGTAATAAGTGTGTGATTGCTACTCTGTTATAAATCCTTCAAGTACTGTGTGTGTCAGCATTACTGATCCAGGGATGACACTGAAGCACAGAGATCGGACCGTTTGAGGTCTGGTCGCTACAAGATGGTACCAGAGCTAGGTTGATTGTAGGACATGACCACTAAGATAAAGACCTAGATCACTACTCACTCTTCTCATTTCTGACTCCTCATCTTTTCTACTCTTTTAGGATGGCGGATGCAATGAACAAGTTCACACAACCGGATGAAGAAACACCCTTTGGACGCCACCTGAAGGAAGTCACTAAGTACCTGAACATCGGAGTACCAAGCTTCACCGGGACCTACAACGCCACTTTACCCGAGGAGGAGCGCTGGATGATTCAAGTTCAAGTTCCAGGAAGGATGTTCATGCCAGTCACCGAGCCCATAGAGTTTTCCTTTGATGCACCAACCTAGAGTCTAGGAAAGAGCATGTCAGCCCACATCGCCATGGGACGTATTAGAGAAGTTTACCGCAATGATCTCAAGGATACTAACTACCAGATTTGTGGGCACCGAGATGAACACTGGGAAATGATCAGCACCAAGAAGGATAGATCAATCGCAGCTTTTATCCAGGAGTTAAACCAGCACATTTGACGTCAGGAGAACTAGATGTGCGCAGACGTAATAGATCTGAAGAAGGCAATGACAAGAATCACGGAGCTGGAGGAAGAACTCAAGGCTACACGTGAAGATTATGAGGAGGAAATCGTTGTACTAGTGGAGAAGAATGACGACCTGATTAAGAAGATCGGAATATTCATGGGAGACCCTACACCAGTAGAAGAAGACGAAGAACCCAAGGAGATTCGCCCGGAAGACTACATCATCATCGACGACACCGACTCTGACCTGAGCGATGATGACTACATTGACGAAGCTGGAGCAGATATCATGGAGTCTGCAACCGAGGAATATTTCTAGTAGACCACCACATCAGTAGTAGTATTCCACCATGTAAATAGATTAGTCCGAGCACTTTCGCGATAGTTCTAAATTGATTGTATGCCCTTGATTGATTGAGTGAAAATGTTTGTGTTTGTCTCATGTGCATATGGGTAGTGCCTTCTCATTAGACCTCATTCTATTCTAATCTCTCCCCTCTAAACCCATCAGATGCCTCCGAGACGTGACAATGGATTTGCATTTCCACCGGAGCTCACTCAATTGATCCAGCAGCAGAATGCGTTGATGCAGTTGCTAGTCTAGAATCAGAATCAGGGGAACAACAACAACTACCCACCTGTTGATCACTTAACCCGTTTCCTTAGACTGAATTCGCCGGTGTTCTCTAGTAGCACCGAGCCTATAGTAGCAGATGATTGGCTCCGTAAGATTGGAAGGGAGTTAACCACTACATGATGTATTGATGCTGAGAAGGTGCGCTTTGCCGCACATCAGTTGGATGGACCAACAGCATCATGGTGGGAGAATTACACTGTCACCTACCCTATAGCCACGGTGACATGGGACCAATTTCAGCAGGCTTTCCGTACTGCCCATGTTTCAGCAGGAGCTATGGCCATGAAAAAGCATGAGTTTCGCAACTTGCACCAAGATGGACGGACAGTTGGCCAATACGTGGATGACTTTAGTAAGTTAGCACGCTATGCCCCGGATGACGTTGCTACGGATGCAGCTAAGCAGGAGAAGTTGCTGGAAGGACTGAATGATGAGTTGAGCATGCAGTTGATGGTAGCAACCTTCAACAACTACCAGGAACTGGTAGATCGTGCTCTTATGGTTGAAGGGAAGCAGCAGCAGATTGAGAACCGCAAGAGGAAGTATGGACAAGGGAAGTACAATTCAGGAGCTCAGCAGAAGCCACGTTTTACCCCGAAAACGGGAGGACATTTTCAGCATACCCATGGAGGAGGGAGTTCGCATAATCATAATGGCCCCAAGAACGGTAATGGGAACGGGGGAAGCAACGGTCAGAACCGTACCAACCCATCAACCCCAGCCAAGAGAGACCTGAGCCAAGTCACTTGTTATAAGTGTCAGAAGATCAGACATTATGCCAATGAATGTCCTGAAACCCAGAATGGAAATGGCAATGGAAGCTCTGGGAAGAAGGCGAACCCTTTCAATAGGGGATAGGTGAACCACGTTAACGTGGAGGAGGTTGAAGCCCAGCCAGATGCAGTAATCGGTAAGTTTTTGGTTAAGTCTTTTACTGCAATCATTCTTTTCGATACTGGTGCATCGCATTCATACATATCAAGGGAATTCGTGGATAAGTATAAACTGCCCACCATGGTTCTTAGAACACCTATGTTAGTAAGCTCACCAGGAGCGGAGTATATGGCTAGTAAAGGATGTTTTCAAGTGCCATTGAGTATAGGTAGCCATGTGTTTCCCTCGGATTTAATCATTTTGGAATCGCAAGGTTTGGATGTAATTCTGGGTATGGATTGGCTATCGATGTATCGAGGAAACATCAATTGCGCCAGTAAGTCGATTTTGCTTACCACCCCAGAAGGGAGAAGGATCAAGTATGTATCACGGCATGTGCCGAATAGGACTCAAGTAAATTCCCTAACAGGATTTGTACAGGAGGAAGTACCGGTGGTAAATGATTTTCCGGATGTATTTCCAGAAGAGGTGCCAGGCATGCCACCGGATAGGGACATTGAGTTTTTGATTGAGCTTTTGCCAGGCACAGGACCAATATCTAAGAGACCGTATAGAATGCCTGCAAAGGATTTAGAGGAGATTAAGAAGCAGATTAAGGATTTACTGGATAAGGAATATATTCTCCCAAGTTCGTCACCTTGGGGATCACCAGTACTTCTAGTGGAAAAGAAGGATGGATCGTTAAGGATGGTTGTTGATTATCGAGGATTGAATGAAGTGACGATCAAGAATAAGTACCCACTGCCGATGATCAATGATCTGTTTGACCAATTGCAAGGAGCAAAGGTATTTTCCAACATCGATTTGCGATCAGGATACCACCAGTTGAAGATTTGAGAGCAGGACATACCTAAGATAGCTTTTACTATGAGGTATGGGCTGTATGAGTATACCGTTATGTCATTTGGTCTGACTAACACACCTTCTTATTTTATGAACATGATGAACAAAGTGTTTATGGAGTTTTTGGATAAGTTCATCATAGTGTTCATTTATGATATACTGGTTTACTCGAAGAATGAAGAAGAACATAAAGAACATTTGCGTTTGGTACTTGGTAAGCTCAGATAACATCAGTTATACGCCAAGTTTAGCAAATGTGAGTTTTGGTTGAAGGAAGTTGGATTCCTCGGACATGTTATATCCGAAGAAGGAATAGTTGTAGATCCCACCAAGGTTGTCACTTTGACAAATTGGGAAGCCCCAACAACAGTTGGAGAGATCCGGAGTTTTCTTGGACTCGTAGGATACTACCGGAGATTCATTGAAAATTTCTCGAAGATTGCAAAACCTATGAAGGAGTTGTTGAAGAAGGATACCAAGTTCAATTGGACTGAGGAATGTGAGGCCAGTTTCCAGGAGTTGAAGAAACGTTTGGTTACCTCGCCAGTGTTGATTCTGCCAGATCAGCGCAAGGATTATGAGGTGTATTGCGACGCTTCACGTCGAGGACTTGGAGTAGTGCTTATGCAGGAGGGAAGAGTTGTTTCGTATGCTTCACGACAGCTTAAGCACCACGAGTTGAATTATGCTACACATGATTTGGAGTTAGCAGCCGTAGTGCATGCATTGAAGACATGGAGACATTTTATCATCGGAAACCATTGTGAGGTGTACACGGATCACAAGAGTTTGAAGTACATCTTCACGCAGAAGGAGTTGAATATCAGGCAAAGAAGATGGTTGGAGCTCATCAACGATTATGACATGAGATTGCATTATCACCCCGGAAAGGCTAACGTAGTAGCTGACGCATTGAGCCATATTACATGTAATAAGTTCTCTTTTGAGACACTCGTTGTAATAAGTGTGTGATTGCTACTCTGTTATAAATCCTTCAAGTACTGTGCGTGTCAGCATTACTGATCCAGGGATGACACTGAAGCACAGAGATCAGACCATTTGAGGTCTGGTCGCTACATTTAAGAACACTTGATGTATGTTTTGGTGATCAACTTGCGGGTTCCGCCCATAAACCTATGCATAGGGATTGGCACACGTTTTTGTCGTGATTCTCCGATAGAAACTTTGGGGCACTCTTTGAGGTCCTATGTGTTGGTTGAATAGATGAATCTGAGATTGTGTGATGCATATCATATAATCATACCCACGGATACTTGAGGTGACATTGGGGTCTAGGTGACATTAGGGTTTTGGTTGATTTGTGTCTTAAGGTGTTATTCTAGTACGAACTCTAGGGTTGTTTGTGACACTTATAGGAATAGCTCAACGGATTGATTGGAAAGAATAACTTTGAGGTGGTTTCGTACCCTACCATAAGGTCTTTGTTTGTTCTCCGCTATTAGTGACTTTGGAGTGACTCTTTGTTGCATGTTGAGGGATAGTTATATGATCCAATTATGTTATTATTGTTGAGGGAACTTGCATTAGTGAAAGTATGAACCCTAGGCCTTGTTTCAACGCATTGCAATACCGTTTTTGCTCACTTTTATCATTAGTTACCTTGCTGTTTTTTATAATTTCAGATTACAAATACCTTTATCTACCATCCACATTGCACTTGTATCACCATCTCTTCGCCGAACTAGTGCACCTATACAATTTACCATTGTATTGGGTGTGTTGGGGACACAAGAGACTCTTTGTTATTTGGTTGCAGGGTTGCTTGAGAGAGACCATCTTCATCCTACGCCTCCTACAGATTGATAAACCTTTGGTCATCCACTTGAGGGAAATTTGCTACTGTCCTACAAACCTCTGCACTGGGAGGCCCAACAACGTCTACAAGAAGAAGGTTGTGTAGTAGACATCAAGCTCTTTTCTGGCGCCGTTGCCAGGGAGGTGAGTGCTTGAAGGTATATATTTAGATCTTGCAATTGAGTCTTTTAGTTTCTTGTTTTATCACTAGTTTAGTTTATAAAAGAAAATTACAAAAAATATAATTAAGGTTACCTCATATGCTTCATCTTTTTAATATCTATCATGAAAATAAGGATTCCGGTAATTGTGCTCAAGTGCTAGAAGAAGAATGCATTAGAATGTTTGGCACTAAGTATTTGAATGATGATCATGATTGCGATGTTGTTAGTATGAATTCCTTGAATATCCATGATGCTAATGATATGCAAAGCCACAAGCTTGGGGAAGCTATGTTTGATGAAGATGATATTTTTTGTCCCCCAAGTTTTTATGAGCAAATTTATTATGATGAAAGCATGCCTCCTATTTATGATGATTATATTGATGAAAGTGGATTTGGAGAGGTCATGACTTTATTTTGTGATGAATCCACTATTGTGGAAGAGGTTCCAATTGATTATGAAAACAAAGTTGCTATCTATGATGATTATTGTGATGATACTTATGCTATAAAAAGTAGTGATTATATTTGTAAAACTTGTCATGATTATGGTTACCCATTTTCTGAACATTACTCTTTTAATGTGGAAATAATTTATAGTATTCGAGTCTCTTATGATACTCCCACTATTCCGAATGAGAAGAATTTTGCTTATGTGGAGAGTAGTAAATTTTCTATGTTTGTAGATCATGAAAAGGATGCCTTAGGTGCTGGTTATATTTTTGAATTCATTCATGATGCTACTGAAAATTATTATGAGGGAGGAATATATGCTTGTAGGAATTGCAATAATATCAAGTTTCCTCTCTATGTGCTTAAAATTTTGAAGTTATCCTTGTTTTACCTTCCAATGCAAGTTGATTCTTGTTCCCACAAGTTGTTTGCTCACAAAATCCCTATGCATAGGAAGTATGTTAGACTTAAATGTTCTAGTCATATTCTTCATGATGCTCTCTTTATGTTTCAATTCTTATCCTTTATGTGAGCATCATTGAAATCATCATGCCTAGCTAGGGGTGTTAAACGATAGCGCTTGTTGGGAGGCAACCCAATTTTATTTTTATTCCTTGCTTTTTGTTACTATTTAGTAATAAATAATTCATCTATCCTCTTTATATATGTGGTTTTATGCTTTTAATTAGTGTTTGTGCCAAGTAGAACCTTTGGGAAGACTTGGGGAAAGTCTCGTTGATCATGCTGTCAAAAACAGAAACTTTAGCGCTCACGAGAATTGCTGCCATTTTTATTTGGAGAGTGATATTTAGTTAATTATTTTTGCAGATTATTAATAGATAAATCCCTCACGTCCAGAAATTTATTTGAGAATTTTATGAGTTCCATAAGTATACATTTGATCCAGATTACTACAGACTGTTCTGTTTTTGACAGATTCTGTTTTCTATGTGTTGTTTGCTTATTTTGATGAATCTATGGCTAGTAAAAGAATTTATAAACCATAGAGAAGTTGGAATACAGTAGGTTTATCACCAATATAAATAAATAATTATTTAATTACAGTACCTTGAAGTGGTGATTTATTTTCTTATACTAACGGAGCTTACGAGTTTTTTGTTAAGTTTTGTGTTGTGAAGTTTTCAAGTTTTGGGTAAGGATTCGATAGACTATGGAATAAGGAGTGGAAAGAGCCTAATATTGGGGATGCCCAAGGCACCCTAAGGTAATATTCAAGGATGAACAAGAGCCTAAGCTTGGGGATGCCCCGGAAGGCATCCCCTCTTTCGTCTTCGTTCATCGGTAACTTTACTTGGAGCTCTATTTTTATTTACCACATGATATGTGTTTTGCTTGGAGCGTCATTTTATTTTATTTAGTTTTGATTGCTGTTTGAATAAAGTATCAAGATATGAAATTATTAAATGTTAGAGAGTCTTCACATAGTTTCATAATTATTCGACTACTCATTGATCTTCACTTATATCTTTTGGAGTAGTTTGTCATTTGCTCTAGTGCTTCACTTATGTCTTTTAGAGCATGGTGGTAGTTTTATTTTGAAGAAATAGATGAACTCTCATGATTCACTTAGATTATTTTGAGAGTCTTAAATAGCATGGTAATTTTCTTAAAATCCCAGTATGCTAGGTATCCAAGATTAGTAAAATTTTCTTATGAGTGTTTTGAATACTAAGAGAAGTTTGATGCTTGATGATTGTTTTGAGATATGGAGGTAATAGTATCAAAGTCGTGCTAGTTGAGTAGTTGTGAATTTGAGAAATACTTGTGTTGAAGTTTGTGATTCCCGTAGCATGCACGTATGGTGAACCGTTATGTGATGAAGTCGGAGCATGATTTATTTATTGATTGTCTTCCTTATGAGTGACGGTCGGGGACGAGCGATGGTCTTTTCCTACCAATCTATCCCCCTAGGAGCATGCGCGTAGTACTTTGTTTCGATAACTAATAATTTTTTTCAATAAGTATGTGAGTTCTTTATGACTAATGTTGAGTCCATGGAATATACGCACTCTCACCCTTCCACCATTGCTAGCCTCTCTAGTACCACGCAACTTTCGCCGGTACCATAAACCCACCATATACCTTCCTCAAAATAGCCACCATACCTACCTATTATGGCATTTCCATAGCCATTCCGAGATATATTTCCATGCTACTTTCCACCGTTTCGTTATTATGACATGCTCCATCATTGTCATATTGCTTTGCATGATCATGTAGTTGACATCGTATTTGTGGCAATGCCACCATTCATAATTCTCTCATACATGTCACTCATGAGTCATTGCACATCCTGGTACACCGCCGGAGGCATTCCTATAGAGTCATATCTTGTTCTAAGTATCGAGTTGTAATTCTTGAGTTGTAAGTAAAAAGAAGTGTGATGATCATCACTATTAGAGCATTGTCCCAGTGAGGAAATGATGATGGAGACTATGATTCCCCCACAAGTCGGGATGAGACTCCGGACAAAAAAAAGAGGCCAAAGAAGCCCAAATAAAAGAAAAAGAAAAAAGGGGCCATAAAAAAAGAAGGCACAAATTAAAAAAATAAAAATAATAAAAATGAGAGAAAAAGAGAGAAGGGGTAATGCTACTATCCTTTACCACACTTGTGCTTCAAAGTAGCACCATAATCTTCATGATAGAGAGTCTCCTATGTTGTCACTTTCATATACTATTGGGAATCTTTCATTATAGAACTTGGCTTGTATATTCCAATGATGGGCTTCCTCAAAATACCCTAGGTCTTCGTGAGAAAACGAGTTGGATGCACACCCACTAGTTTCTTTTGTTGAGCTTTCATACATTTATAGCTCTAGTGCATCCGTTGCATGGCAATCCCTACTCACTCACATTGATATCTATTGATGGGCATCTCCATAGCCCATTGATACGCCTAGTTGATGTGAGACTATCTTCTCCTTTTTGTCTTCTCCACAACCACCATTCTATTCCACCTATAGTGCTATGTCCATGGCTCATGCTCATGTATTGCGTGAAGATTGAAAAAGTTTGAGAACATCAAAAGTATGAAACAATTGCTTGGCTTGTCATCGGGGTTGTGCATGATTTAAATATTTTGTGTGATGAAGATAGAGCATAGCCAGACTATATGATTTTGTAGGGATAGATTTCTTTGGCCATGTTATTTTGAGAAGACATGATTGTTTAGTTAGTATGCTTGAAGTATTATTATTTTTATGTCAATATGAACTTTTGTCTTGAATCTTTTGGATCTGAATATTCATGCCACAATTAAGAAGAATTACATTGAAATTATGCCAAGTACCACTCCGCATCAAAAATTATGTTTTTATCATTTACCTACTCGAGGACGAGTAGGAATTAAGCTTGGGGATGTTGATACGTCTCCAACGTATCTATAATTTTTGATTGCTCCATGCTATATTATCTACTGTTTTGAATGTTTATGGGCTTTATTATACACTTTTATATCATTTTTGGGACTAACCTATTAACCCAGAGCCCAGTGCCAGTTTCTCTTTTTACCTTGTTTTAGGGTTTCGAAGAAAAGGAAAATCAAACGGAGTCCAATTGACCTGAAACTTCACGGAACTCATTTTTGGAAGGAATGAAGCCCAGAAGACTTGAAGTGCACGTAAGGGAAGCTTCGAGGAGGCCACGAGGTAGGGGGCGCGCCCTCCACCCTCGTGGGCCCCTCGTGGCCTCCCTGACGTACTTCTTCCGCCTATATATCTCCATATACCCTAAATACATCCGAGAGCACAATAGATCGGGAGTCCCGCCGCCAGAAGCCTCCGTAGCCACCAAAAACCAATCTAGACCCGTTCCGGCACCCTGCCGGAGGGGGGAATCCCTCTCCGGTGGCCATCTTCATCATCCCGGTGCTCTCCATGACGAGGAGGGAGTAGTTCTACCTCGAGGCTGAGGGTATGTACCAGTAGCTATGTGTTTGATCTCTCTCTCTCTCATGTTCTTGATTTGGCACGATCTTGATGTATCGCGAGCTTTGCTATTATAGTTGGATCTCATGTTTCTTCTCCCCCTCTACTCTCTTGTAATGGATTGAGTTTTCCCTTTGAAGTTATCTTATCGGATTGAGTCTTTAAAGATTTGAGAACACTTGATGTATGTCTTGCCGTGCGTATCAGTGGTGACAATGGGATATCACGTGATTCACTTGATGTATGTTTTGGTAATCAACTTGTGGGTTCCGCCCATGAACCTATGCATAGGGGTTGGCAGACGTTTTCGTCGTGATTCTCCGGTAGAAACTTTGGGGCACTCTTTGAGGTCCTATGTGTTGGTTGAATAGATGAATCTGAGATTGTGTGATGCATATCGTATAATCATACCCACGGATACTTGAGGTGACATTGGAGTCTAGGTGACATTAGGGTTTTGGTTGATTTGTGTCTTAAGGTGTTATTCTAGTACGAACTCTAGGGCTCTTTGTGACACTTATAGGAATAGCCCAACGGATTGATTGGAAAGAATAACTTTGAGGTGGTTTCGCACCCTACCATAATCTCTTCGTTTGTTCTCCGCTATTAGTGACTTTTGAGTGACTCTTTGTTGCATGTTGAGGGATAGTTATATGATCCAATTATGTTATTATTGTTGAGGGAACTTGCACTAGCGAAAGTATGAACCCTAGGCCTTGTTTCAACGCATTGCAATACCGTTTGTGCTCACTTTTATCATTAGTTACCTTGCTATTTTTATAATTTCAGATTACAAATACCTTTATCTACCATCCACATTGCACTTGTATCACCATCTCTTCGCCGAACTAGTGCACCTATACAATTTACCATTGTATTGGGTGTGTTGGGGACACAAGAGACTCTTTGTTATTTGGTTGCAGGGTTGCTTCAGAGAGACCATCTTCATCCTACGCCTCCTACGGATTGATAAACCTTAGGTCATCCACTTGAGGGAAATTTGCTACTGTCCTTCAAACCTCTGGACTTGGAGGCCCAACAACGTCTACAAGGAGAAGGTTGTGTAGTAGACATCAATTATACGTACTCGCAACCTTCCACCATTGCTAGTCTCTCTAGTGCCGCGCAACTTTCGCCGGTACCATAAAACCCACCATTTATCTTCCTCAAAACAGCCACCACACCTACCTATTAAGGCATTTCCATAGCCATTCCGAGATATATAGCCATGCAACTTTCCGCCGTTCTGTTTATGACACGCTCCATCATTGTCATATTTCTTTGCATGATCATGTAGTTGACATCGTATTTGTGGCAAAGCCACCGTTCATAATTCTTTCATACATGTCACTCATGATTCATTGCACATCCCGGTACACCGTCGGAGGCATTCACATAGAGTTATTTTGTTCTAAGTATCGAGTTGTAATTCTTGAGTTGTAAGTAAATAAAAGTGTGATGGTCATCATTATTAGAGCATTGTTCCATGTGAGGAAAGGATGATGGAGACTATGATTCCCCCACAAGTCGGGATGAGACTCCGGACGAAAAAAAAAAGAAAAAAGCCTTAAAAAGAGAAAAGGCCCAAATAAAAAAACAAGAAAAAAATGAGAGAAAAAGAGAGAAGGGGCAATGCTACTATCCTTTCACCACACTTGTGCTTCAAAGTAGCACCATGATCTTCATGATAGAGAGTCTCCTAGGTTGTCACACTAGTGCAGAACCGGGCTTTGGCGCCGGTTCGTAAGGGCCTTTAGTGCCGGTCCCCCCCCCTTTAGTACCGGTTCATCACGAACCGGCGCTAAAGTGCCACCACGTGGCACGAGCCAGGCCCAGGTGTGTGTAGGACATTAGTACCTGTTGGTAACACCAACCGGCACTAAATGTTTGGGGTGGTTTTGGTTTTATTTTTTATTTTTCCATTAATTTTGTGTTTTCCATTTAATTCTTTTTTGTTTGCCGGTATTTTACAATACTACGTATTGTACACGTTATGCATATATATATATATATATATATAAATAGATTTTCTCGTAGAACCGATCATATATATATATATATATATATATATATAGGAAAATGGTTGTGTACTCCTGGGAGTACGTACTCCCACTTCTCATATACCATATAGATGAATCTTTTATACCACTTTAAAAATTTTAATATACTTCATTAGTAATTATTAGATACCCCAAAATGAGTTCCATGAAAAAATGCATGTGAGTCTACATATTTTTAAATGTTTATGTATATACTGATGTGTTTGTACGTGAAAAAGATATATTACAAAAAGTACATCACAGATGATATTTTTTCAACAAAACTCGTATTGGGGTATCTTAGATTATTTAATGAAGTATATTGAGAATAATAAAGAGGTATAATTAATGCGTATATGAGGTATATTGAGAATGAAAGTACATACTCCCAGGAGTACAGAAGAGGAGTCCTATATATATAGGGTTGCGCTATTCGTCACCCTGGGTGAGGAATAGTTATTCTTCACCCCCCCCCCCTCTATTTTACCATCAGTGCCTCGTAATTTTACGTTCCGTAAGTTTTGTCTTATTTCCGACATAAAAAGAGACCATGAAAAATATATAATCGTTGTAAAAAACATTTTATGTTATCTAAAATTACAAACGTAAAAACATAGTGTAAAATACACATAAACTGTAAATTTTCTTGTCTTATGACCTATATTTTTATTTTCTTATGCCAAATTTTACGTAGTGAATCAATAAAAATGTAACTATTTAAGTTATCAACGTAATTTAATTATGAAATGATCGTAAGATTACTTCGGGTAAAGAATAACTTATTCTGCACCCTGGGTGATGAATAGTGACACTATATATATATATCATTGAATGTCTCACAACCACCATTAATTATTCACACATACACATGTATATATATATATACAATTTTTCCTACATCTTGCCTTGGTGCCTTCGGAGCACGATGACAAGTGGTTCATGGAGGCGGTAGCGGGTAATAGTATTCTCCTTTGGGATCTATGACCTGGTCGAGCAAAAATCCCGCTATTTCCTCTTGAAGTGCTAGTATGCACTCCGTTGTTAGGAGCTTCTCCCGCACCTCTTTGAACAGTTAAGAAGGAGATCAATATGCATGTGTATTAGTTGTGTGACTAGATATCGATAATGATGTAAATATTGTGAATAGTGTTCTGGCAAACGTACTCATTTCTGTCTTTGAGATTTGCTCCTTTCGGACGCCATCATGCGAATGTTCTCACAAACGTAGTATGCACACAAATTAGTCCCCGGAGCCTGCCTCAGGGGCTTTACAAGAATGGAATTTAATCAGATAATAATTAATCAAGCATGATAATTAATTAATGGTATTGAAACAAGAATTAAAGAGATGGTAAGCTAGCTAGTAATACTTAATTACTTACCGTGGGTGGAAACCAAAACAGCTTTTGTCGTCATTTGCCTGGAGTCACCTTGATGAACTTTGCCCAAGCCCTGCCCGCCAGCAAAGAAAATGAATAAAGGGGTTATTAAATAGTTGATATCAGGAAATGACGAACTAATTAAATAGGCCGAGATATAGTTAATAATGATTGAAATTACCTGCCGACTATCCCCTTCAAGATGGCGAAGTCACTTTCTTCCTTAAGTAGTGAGTCCAGTACTTCAACTGTTCCTTTATCAACTTTAATGATTAACAAGATCCATTGGAAACTGCATGCGCACACGTTTGCATGTCTTAATTAAGCTGGCGTGTGCACAACACTAATCAACTAGCATAAACCCTATACACTTAATTATTAACATCTAGCTAGCTAGTAAGCAAAAACAGAATTTGTAGTACAAGACAGTGTGACTCACGGGAAGTTGTAAGGAAGTAGTATATCTTCATTGCTATTGAGTCGCTTGAAGAACTCTAGCATGCTTTCCTCTAAACTTGCTCGACAACTTGGAATATTCCATGTGTACTCATTAACGGTATTAGGGTCAATGAACCCAATGCCATAGCGTCCATATTTTTTCATTTCATACATCTTCATCGTGCATAATACCAAAGAAAAGAATATAGTGATGATAATTACAGGTAATGATTGATCAAAATGATCACTACATCTAGCTTGAGACTTAAATTACAGAAAGAAATCACATACAGACAATACCAACTGACGAGAGATTTGTCGATTGCGTCTTGATTGAATAATTGAAACAGTTATGTATACTCAACGGCCAGAGCTTTCTAATGGAAGTAATGCTCCGCCTTGACATTCACCATGAGGGACTCTCGATTGGAAATCTTGGTAATGTTCATGTACCATTGATGCAATTCATACATTCTCGTTGGGAGGTTCTTGACCTCCTCGGGCTTGACCAAAGGTTGATGGCGTACATATTGCCGTTTTATTTCCTCCTCTCTAAGCGGAGACATGGGCTCGATGTGGAGGAGTTGTCCAACACTGATACCGAGCATTTTAGCATTCCTTATATGCTCCTCGGTTATTACCAGATTGTTCAGCTGGGGAACGGTTTGCCCACAATAATATACGGCGCGCGTACTCTCATGTGTTGTTGGCACAACAAGCGGGGGGGTCGATTGCGCCGCCTGTTCTCCCAGCTGGGGAACGGTTTTCCCGCATTTTTGGCAGCTACTTGTTGGCTCGAGCTCGAGCTCGCTTCCCTCTGTAGTCGTGCTCGATGTGCCTTCCTGAGTTGGCGCTCATAGTCAGAGTCAACAGGCTTGGGAGCTAGTGGTCTAGACATACGAATGAAGTGGTCAATCTTTTCCTCGGGCACTTTCTCCCTTGGCAGCGGTGCCGGTTTCGGTCCAAAATGGGCATCCACTTGGGCCTTCACTATGGCTTTGTTTTGCTCCTCGGTCATGTCGTAAGGCCTCTGAGGAAGAGGAGTGAGGCTGCTCGGACCATATTTATATCTCTTGCCTCCACATGTACCTCATGTACTACCTCGGCTCATACCGCTACGCACCATAGCTGCGGCATGTCTCTTCTGCGATTGCTGAGGCGGCGGAGACGGCTGGCGTGGCTGAGTTGGAGCAGGAGTCTGCTCACGCATTGGTGGACTTGGAGGAGCGGGAGTCTGCTGACACAGTGGCGGACTTCGAGGAGGAGTCGGCTCACGCGTTCGTGGACTTGGAGGAGAGGGAGTCTGCAGACACGGTGGCGGACTTCAAGGAGGAGTCGGCTCACGCGTTCGTGTACTTGGAGGAGCGGGAGTCCCCTGACTCGGTGGGGACTTCAAGGAGGAGTCAGGAGACGCGGTGTCGGTGGATTTCGGAATACGATGCAATCCTTTCTCCATAGGATGATACGATGTATGGCCTCTCCCAGTGTGTGCTCGTCGTCACCTCCAGGAATGTCAAGCTGTAGCCCTGAATATGGGTCCACCACCTCATCAACCAAGACACAAGCATAGCCCACTGGAATCGGGGTGCAATGGAAGGTTGCTTCGGGGGTAATTGTAAAAGCAACGGCGTCCACCACCTTCATAGATATGTTCTTCATTTTGAAGTGTAGCTCACAGTTAGTGTTCTCTATGATGTCATCCACGGGGTATGTATCTAGCAGTGCATCACCCGCGGCGGAACCAACGTTGCTTCTCAGCATGGATGGGACGGTGCTATCCATTGCTGGACGATCATCCACTTGCTGCTGCCGCTACTGAGACCCCCTTTCCTGGCTAAGTGAGTCGATATGCTACTGCTGCTGCTGGAATTTGAGTGCCAAGTCTGCGTGCCTTGCTTCTAGGCCTTGAAGGCGTTCTGCGTCCTGCTTCCTCTACTCCTCCTCCAGCTTCCTCTTCTTCTCCTCCTCCCTCTTCTTTCTTGCACGGCTCCTGTAGTCATCGTTCCATTCCGAAAATCCCTCATACCAGGGAATAACGCCCTTTCCTCTTGTTCTTCCTGGGTGTTCAGGATTTCCCAAGGCGCGCGTAAGCTTGTCATTCTCTCTGTTGGGCGTGAACACCCCCTTTCGAGCATCTTCTATTGCGTCAAGTAACTTTTGTTCGGCTCCTTTTAGACTTGCCTTCTTCGAAACCTCGCATGTCTTCGGGTCCAACTCCCCCCCATGCGCATAGAACCTAGTTCTACACCTGGGGGGCAGCTCCTAGTAACCGGAGTGACCCCTGCATCCTCCATATCTTGCTCAGACTTATCCCACTTAGGCATTGCCACTACGTAGCCACCTGGCTCCAGCCTATGGAACTACGTCTTTTTTGCGGCATTGGCCTTGTGTTTTCTCGACCGTTCCTTAGATAATTCTGATTCCTTGAATTCCACGAAAGCGGGTGATACGTCTCCAACGTATCTATTAATTTTTATTGCTCCATGCTATATTATCTACTGTTTTGGACATTATTGGGCTTATTATCCACTTTTATATGTTTGGGACTAACCTATTAACCGGAGGCCCAGCCCAGAATAGTTGTTTTTTGCCTGTTTTAGGGTTTCGAAGAAAAGGAATATCAAACAGAGTCCAAACGGAATGAAACCTTCGGGAACGTGATTGTCTCAACGAACAAGAGCCGGGAGACTTGGACCCTACGTCAAGAAAGAAAAGAGGAGGCCACGAGGTAGGGGGGCGCGCCTACCCCCCCCCCCCAGGCGCGCCCTCCACCCTCGTGGGCCCCCTGTTGCTCCACCGACGTACTCCTTCCTCCTATATATACCTACGTACCCCCAAACGATCAGATACGGAGCCAAAAACCTAATTCCACCTCCGTAACTTTCTGTATCCACGAGATCCCATCTTGGGGCCTGTTCCGGAGCTCCGCCGGAGGGGGCATCGATCACGGAGGGCTTCTACATCAACACCATAGCTCCTCCGATGAAGTGTGAGTAGGTTACCTCAGACCTACGGGTCCATAGTTAGTAGCTAGATGGCTTCTTCTCTCTTTTTGGATCTCAATACAATGTTCTCCCCCTCTCTTGTGGAGAACTATTTGATGTAATCTTCTTTTTGCGGTGTGTTTGTTGAGACCGATGAATTGTGGGTTTATGATCAAGTCTATCTATGAATAATATTTGAATCTTCTCTGAATTCTTTTATGTATGATTGGTTATCTTTGCAAGTCTCTTCGAATTATCAGTTTGGTTTGGCCTACTAGATTGATCTTTCTTGCAATGGGAGAAGTGCTTAGCTTTGGGTTCAATCTTGCGGTGTCCTTTCCCAGTGACAGTAGGGGCATCAAGGCATGTATTGTATTGTTGCCATCGAGGATAACAAGATGGGGTTTTATTCATATTGCATGAGTCTATCCCTCTACATCATGTCGATGAGTGGAGTAATGGTAGTAGATGCAGGCAGGAGTCGGTCTACTTGTCTCGGACGTGATGCCTATATACATGATCATACCTAGATATTCTCATAACTATGCTCAATTCTGTCAATTGCTCAACAGTAATTTGTTCACCCACCGTAGAATACTTATGCTCTTGAGAGAAGCCACTAGTGAAACCGATGGCCCACAGGTCTATCTTTATCATATTAGTCTCCTACTACTTAGTTATTTCCTTTGCTATTTACTTTGCCTTTATTTTACTTTGCATTTTTATCATAAAAATACAAAAAGTATTATCTTATCATATCTATCAGATCTCACTCTCGTAAGTGGCCTTATAGGGATTGACAACCCCTATTTGCGTTGGTTGCAAGGATTTATTTGTTTTGTGCAGGTACGAGGGACTCACGCGTAGCCTCCTACTGGATTGATACCTTGGTTCTCAAAAACTGAGGGAAATACTTAGGCTACTTTGTTGCATCATCCCTTCCTCTTCGGGGAAAACCAATGTAGTGCTCAAGAGGTAGCAGCGGGACAGTGTTCTCTTTGCTTCTCAAGTGTTCCAGTGAATTCAGGAGTCTTCCTGTCTGCAGCGAGGTAGTTGGCCCATACAGTTTTCTTGTGGGTGTTGAATGCAATTGCCATCTTCTTAAGAGCAGTGTCCTTGACTTTCTGCACATCTGCATCAGTGAAATAATCTGGTAGGGTGAAATGTTCCATCAGAGATTCCCAAAGATTGTCTTTTGCTCTGTCGTCGACCCAAGTTAGATCTGGATGTTTAGTTTTTGGCTCTTTACATTCTTGAATGGAGATCGGGAGTTGGTCCTTCACAAGAACTCCGCACTGACGAACGAACTTGTTTGCAATGTTCTTAGGCGAAAGGGGTTCGCCAGAAGCTTTGATGGAATCAATGTTGTACTTTACACCCTCCTTCAACTTTTTTCCCGGGCCTCGCTTTCTCGTACTGTCTGTAGAAGCTGATTTTCTCCATCCGGAGGGCTGAAAGAAGAAAGATCGATTCGTTAATATATCTTCAAATAAAAAATATGTGATGATCACTAGATGCCTGCTTATAAATATACCTCACCGGTAGTCTTTGTTATTTCAAGATCAACATTGTCTGTGTCATCATAATCATAATCATAATCATAGTTCATGACTTCATCAGCTCGGTCGTCCTGATCGAATATCTTATCATCACCCTCCCCGGTATTGTTCAGATATTGGGAGCCGTCATCTGCTTCATTCAGATCATCTGGCCTGGTAGGGCTTGCTACCTCTTGAGCACTGCGTTGGATTTCCCCGAAGAGGAAGGGATGATGCAGCAAAGTAGCGTAAGTATTTCCCTCAGTTTTTGAGAACCAAGGTATCAATCCAGTAGGAGGCTACGCTCGAGTCCCTCGTACCTACACAAAAACAATAGCTCAATGCAACCAACGCACTTAGGGGTTGTCAATCCCTTCACGGTCACTTACGAAAGTAAGATCTGATAGAGATGATAAATAATTTTTTTTGGTATTTTTGGTATAGAGATGCAAAGTAAATAAAGTAAAAGCAAAGCAATAGTAAAGTGATGGAGATTGATATGATGAGAAAGAGACCCGGGGGCCATAGGTTTCACTAGTGGCTTCTCTCAAGAGCATAAGTATTCTACGGTGGGTGAACAAATTACTGTTGAACAATTGACAGAATTGAGCATAGTTATGAGAATATCTAGGTATGATCATGTATATAGGCATCACGTCTGAGACAAGTAGACCGAAACGATTCTGCATCTATTACTATTACTCCACTCATCGACCGCTATCCAGCATGCATCTAGAGTATTAAGTTAAAAACAGAGTAACGCCTTAAGCAAGATGACATGATGTAGAGGGATAGTTTCATGCAATATGGTAAAAAACCCATCTTGTTATCCTCGATGGCAACAATACAATGCGTGCCTTGCTGCCCCTTCTGTCACTGGGAAAGGACACCGCAAGATTGAACCAAAAGCTAAGCACTTCTCCCATGGCAAGAACAACCAATCTAGTAGGCCAAACCAAACTGATAATTCGAAGAGACTTGCAAAGATAACCAATCATACATAAAATAATTCAGAGAAGATTCAAATATTATTCATAGATAGACTTGATCATAAACCCACAATTCATGGGTCTCAACAAACACACCGCAAAAAGAAGATTACATCGAATAGATCTCCAGTAGGTAAATGATAAAAAGAGAATTTTTGATGCGGAGTGCTACTTGGCATAATTTCAATGCAAATCTTCTTAATTGTGATATGAATATTCAGATTAGAAAGGTTCAAGACAAAAGTTTATATTGACATAAAAATAATAATACTTCAAGCATACTAACAAAGCAATTATGTCTTCTCAAAATAACATGGCCAAAGAAAGTTATCCCTACAAAATCATATAGTCTGGCTATGCTCCATCTTCACCACACAAAGTATTTAAATCATGCACAACCCCGATGGCAAGCCAAGCAATTGTTTCATACTCTAACTTTTTCAAAACTTTTTCAATCTTCACGCAATACATGAGCGTGAGCCATGGATATAACACTATAGGTGGAATAGAATGGTGGTTGTGGAGAAGACAAAAAGGAGGGGAAGATAGTCTCACATCAACTAGGCGTATCAACGGGCTATGGAGATGCCCATCAATAGATATCAATGTGAGTGAGTAGGGATTGCCATGCAACGGATGCACTAGAGCTATAAATGTATGAAAGCTCAAAATGAAACTAAGTGGGTGTGCATCCAACTTGCTTGATCATGAAGACCTAGGGCAATTTGAGGAGGCCCATCATTGGAATATACAAGCCAAGTTCTATAATGTAAAATTCCCACTAGTATATGAAAGTGATAACATGAGAGACTCTCTGCTATGAAGATCATGGTGCTACTTTGAAGCACAAGTGTGGTAAAAGGATAGTAGCATTGCCCCTTTTTATTTTTATTTTTTTGGGCCTTTTTTTTCTTTGGCCTTTTTATTATTATTATTGGGACAATGCTCTATTAAATGATGATCATCACACTTTTATTTATTTACAACTCAATGATTACAACTCGATTCTAAAACAAAGTATGACTCTATATGGATGCCTCCGGCGGTGTACCAGGATATGCAATGAATCAAGAGTGACAAGTATGAAAAAATTATGAACGGTGGCTTTGCCACAAATACTATGTCAACTACATGATAATGCTAAGCAATATGACAATGATGAATGTGTCATGGTGAACTAGATGGTGGAAAGTTGCATGGTAATATATCTCGGAATGGCTATGGAAATGCCATAATAGGTAGGTATGGTGGCTGTTTCGAGGAAGGTATATGGTAGGTGTATGATACTAGCGAAAGGTGCGCGGTACTAGAGAGGCTAGCAAAGGTGGAAGGGTGAGAGTGCGTATGATCCATGGACTCAACATTAGTCATAAAGAACTCATATACTTATTGCAAAAATCTAGAAGTTATCAAAGCAAAGTATTACGCGCATGCTCCTAGGGGGATAGATTGGTAGGAAAAGACCATCGCTCGTCCCCGACCGCCACTCATAAGGAAGACAATCAATAAATAAATCATGCTCTGACTTCATCACATAACGGTTCACCATACGTGCATGCTACGGGAATCACAAACTTTAACACAAGTATTCTTTAAATTCAGAACTACTCAACTAGCATGACTTTAATATTATCACCTCCATATCTCAAAACAATTATCATGCTTCAATCTTTTCTTAGTATTCAACACACTCAAAAGAAAGTTTCACAAATCTTGAATACCAAGCATATTATTATTAAGCAAATTACCATGCTATTAAGACTCTCAAAATAATTTAAGTGAAGCATGAGAGATCAATAGTTTCTTTAAAACAAATCCACCACCGTGCTCTTAAAGATCTAAGTGAAGCACATAGAGCAAAATTACTTAGCTCAAAAGATATAAGTGAAGCACATAGAGCAAAACTACATAGATCAAAAGATATAAGTGAAGCACATAGAGCAAAACTACTTAGCTCAAAAGATATAAGTGAAGCACATAGAGTATTCTATCAAATTTTAATTCATGTATGGCTCTCTCAAAAGGTGTGCACATCAAGGATGATTGTGACATACTAAGACACAAAGACACAAATAATACAAGACGCTCCAAGCAAAACACATATCATGTTAGTGAATAAAAATATAGCTCCAAGTAAATTACCGATCACTACAAGAATCCTGTTAATACATGACAGTTTCAGTCCGTCACAGACCTCTACAAAACTGTCATGCAAAGGTATGTGTGATGGATTTAAAATCCGTCATGTATATCGCGTCATAATTTGACCACCGTACACTCCATGACAGATCATTGAAAACCGTCACCGACCATGACGGATCTTGACCGTCATGACTATAGTGCTCATAATGGCGTTAACTTCCGTGCCACATCATCATCTGACATGGATCTGACATGGCAGCCTGTGTAGTAATCAGCCCATCTAAGTTTTGGCCCACTAAATTTCAGCCCTGTCCAAGAGTGGCGGCCCATATAGTAATCAACCCAATTATAATTTAAGCCCATTAATTTCAAGGCCCACTAACTTCAGTCCAAGAGATTCACGCATCTCTCATTTTCCATGGAAAATTTACACCAATAAGAATTTGACAGAAAGTATATGCTCATGTCATTAGAAAAAGAAAATTACAACATATCCAAAAATACACCTCTACAGGAGCGGAAAAAAAGACCCAAAAAACATTAATTTTACAAGCATGTGCCGAAGAACACTATCCTACTCTACAACCAGCACCACGCCCACAAAGCGATGGCCACTCTTATCAGGCAGCCACACACCAACTAGGGGTCATCCAAGCAGCAAATCCACCCGTCCATGCCAAAGTTGTCAAAACGCATGTCTTTCTTGTTGAAAATGCTCCCATAACCAATATCTGCCACATGATGAAAAATATGTCGCGTTATAAAATATTACAGCCAGTAGGTTAAACTACAAGTAGCTTACTACACATTATCAAGTTCTATATTTTTTTCACTCCCAGGATGCAAAGTAGTGCAACAAATTAACCAAGGTGTGAAAAGAAACAACTGGTGGCAACAAAAAGAAATGATGAGCATACATAGACCAATAGAGTTGGAAGTAAACTCCGTTTTTCTTATTTTAAACAATCACCACAATAAACTTGATAATGCAGCCCAACTGAATAATGTGCATTAATGAAAATACCTAGCCATTGTTTCTCATCTCAAAAGGTAAAAAAGAATGAAACAATTCCATGATGATTATGTCTTGATGGAATATGTGTCCTATCTAATATGATACTCCACAAGAAAAAGATCTGGCATATGTGGCTTACGATTAATCTAGATGAAAAGACATTTGTAAGATAGTCCTATAGATAAAAATAGTCCGACTAAACATATATTGTGTAGAAGACAAAGGATTGGATCAAGTAGAAGTCAGTTTTTGTATGTATTATTACACATATAAAAATAGTCCGACTATAGATACAAAAAATATTATGTAGTATCACACTTCAATATATGACGGGCATTACCTGCCCTTACATACTTAGGTAAAAAGGCCTAAAAAGTTAGTATAACACATTCTGATTGTATAGCATTCAATATTCATACTTCGTTCCCAAACCATCAAATGCTTGGTACACACTTTAATTAACATCAATACAAACAGTTTTGATCATTATAAATTTATAGTTCACCATATCTAAGATTAACTTTGGCATGTTAGTCCAAGGAGATCATCTAGGGATTCAATACAGTGACACATGAATTCTAGGAACTACACAATTAGGATGATATGTCATATCTCAAATAAATAATGCACACTTCATAATGGTAACTAGTTATTTGCACAATATTTCAAGTGTCTTCTATGGAGTGAATCTGCGAGGTAACATAGAAACAGTTGCTAGTGACATTAGAAGATAACTCTAAGTGAAGACAATGTAATTACAGTAAAACATTGTTTCCCCCTCCATACTATCTGTTATTGGTAGTAATCTCATTCAAAATGGATTGGACAGAAAAAAGGAAGTTAATCAAGCCAGAAAGAAGATAATTTTTGGCATCCAAACAAAAAGATATATGCAATACACATCGACTAACAATTTTTTAGTTCCAGCCTACTTATCACGTAGTACATTTTCTCCATTTTCAATGAGAAAATACTATTATAGTGACCTACATATATTTGTAATAGAATCTGACCTACATATATGAATGTTTTATCATCTCTCAGTTCTTTTTAATTCACACACCAGGCTAAACATCTGGTTAACCATACTTTTCTACCTTATCTTACCAGGCTAAAGATCATCATCAACTCTGGAGCTATTCCTGTAGCATTAAAAGGATGTTTTTGGGCATCAAGAGAGAAGGTTAATTCCAATTTTGCAACTCTCAACACTTGAACTGATCAGAAAAGTCACATCAACATAACGACAGACACGGCTAAACTACAATTTATAAATCCATGCAAGTTAAACATGTCAAAACTAAGTTGAAATCCGAATATATTATTTTCCTTTTAATATGTGTATATCTAAGAAATCAGACATACTAACACATGGATGCTGCGCTACATATATACGATTACTTAGCATGATACATAATCCAGATAAACGGCTTGCATATTCTGACAATGTGTGTGGTTTCTTGATATTTATGCATTTTTATGACATCCAAATTTATAGTTATTTCCAATTAATAATTAGATAGTGTTTCAGTTAAATAATTAGGTTTTTCTCAAGTACTACATACACGTATCTGCAAAACAAGTCGATTCTGGCAAGATATAGAGTCACAGCTGAATTTATATCTAACAGGTTGAAGTTACCAAATTAACTCCCAAAAGATCTGTACCAAAGCAACATGAAGACCTGTACATCTTAGATTTTTTAGCTATATCATACTATGGATTAGCATTAGCTTGCCTTGATTAAATTATGTGTAACAGTGCAAGAGAACCAGATCCACATAAGCATCAGCAACTAACCAACCTCACATGTTCATCTAAGCAATTGAATTCACCACTAAACTGAACAAAAAACATGATTCGTATTTAGATTGCAGGTATCATCCAGATTTGGGCGTAAAGGGGGGAGATGGGAGAAGCTCACCACACTAGGAGGGCAGAACGCAGCCGTCAGTGAGCTCGTCCATGTGCTGCAGGATAGGAGGCCAAGGGGGTGCTGGACATGCTGCTCCACCTCCTCCGGCGAAGAGAGCTCGTTGGGGACAGCCGCATCAAGGAGGAGGACGTCATGTACACCATTGGATGGGTGGAGAAGGAAGTAGTCATTAGTAGCACAGAAATCAACCCTAATAAATAGTACAGCCAAGTACACCAAGTAACCAAAAGACATCATTTTGTTGCTTCATATGTTATCTCCAGTGCTTCAAATTATTCAGCGAAGTCTTGTGCGTGTTTGTGTTACCTGTAAATTGTTGAGTGCTGGTTGTAGAACAGGTCCTAAGTCTATATCATATATGTTATTTTTTATCTTTATATCCAGCTACAACTATGGTTCAGAATTTCTCCCCTTCAAGTTCTCTTCTCCTATGTGTGTATTAAGATTGTGTAGGCTACAGCTGTAGCCTCGGATAAATATCAATAACTCTGTACTGCAGGCTGCAGCTATGATTAATGTATTGCCAATTAATTGGTAAGTTTTTTCTAAATATAATTGGCATTAGCATTTCTTCATGATCTATTCTATTTGAATAAGTAAATCTTTGAACACTCTTCTAACAATATAGATTTTTTAAGAAAAAAATGGTTTGTATATGATTTTTTTTGATTGAATTGTATATGTTAATTTAATAAAAGGGTATGTTTATCCAAAACAAATGAGTGCCTGAAAGTATCGGGTTACTAATTGTGACAATCTTGCACAGTAGACTAAACGTGGAACAGAACTATATATTTACAGTACTATTTCTAGGCTCCAGTCATTGTCGTGTAAGTGAACGGGTGACTGGTAGCTACAAAATTCGAGACTAAAGAAAATTAGTTGTTGCATAGCTTCCGACACACATAAAGCATAGTACATGTCACTTAATAATTTGATGGCTGGAAGCAATTGATGACATGATGCGCTATACATATGTTGCAATTTTCGACATTTGCATATGAGCAGGTATGCAAGTTTAATGAACCTTTTGTGATGATGAGACCCAAGAGGCCAAGATAGAGTCCACCCTACCTGCCCATGGTGCTGGTGAATACGAGCTGCAGCTACATGTAAATTGGACACATGCCACATATCTTAATGTTTTCTTGTTTTTATTAGTTGTGTGAAAATGTTTTCTTTCCTTTTACAATCATTTGTATTTTTGTGCAGTGGCTTTATCATAGAAGGAAAGCTAAAACAAGGATAGCTTGTTTGATTGCACAAGAATAAAACACGCTCACAGTATTTCATTATTGTTTTGCCCTTTGCTGTACATATTTTGTAGTGACAACACCGGAATTGGTATGCTTGCCTGAGCTTATAATTCAGGACGACTGAAAATCATGATTACCAATGCTCAACACATGTGTGTATACATGCAAATCTTATATGCATCTAGCAGGGCAACGCCCAACACACAGCAAAAAGACGCAACAGACTCGAACAACTAAACAAACAGATTGTTAACCTGGAAAAAAAGCGGCGCAACGAAGCAGGCAGCCCGCTTCTGGTAACAGATTAAATTGCATATTTGACAGTAGAAGCAGCAATTTGTCCCCAAAATTAAAAACAAGATGACCACTACAGACTAACCGCATCTAGCACAAGCAATCTGGCCCATCAAATTGTTTACTCCAGGAAATATAGGCACGGCAGCACAACCTTACCTGGCACCATGGCCATTGTTCAGGGGCAGGGCGTCCTTCTGCTGTACCAGCGCTCCTCCTTGAAGGTCGAGAATGAGGAGCAGCACCGGCGTTCGCCGCAACCGTCATCGAGCAGGACAAGGACGCAGTGTCTGCCCTCCTCCTCGACCGGCGGCTGCAGGGTGCGCTACCACCATGGATCCTGTGGGAGGAGATCCTCCGCGCCGCCCTGCTCGAGATGGAACATTAGAAGGCGAGGGCGCACGTGGGGGAGCTAAAGACGGTGGAGAAGGGCCGCCATAGGCCGTCGGAGATGCGCCAATAATGAAGGCGATGCCAGAGGCCAAAACCCTAGCACGGGTGTGGGATTTGGGCGAGCGGTAGAGGCCGGGAAGGGAAAATCTTGCCGGGGGGAGGACGGAGCCGAGCGAGCCGAGCTCGGCGGTGTGCACCGCGCCGGCGATAGCTGCCGGAATCGCCGGAATCAGGAGTGGGCAGTTGTGGCGGCTGAGGAAACGGAGGAGAGAATGGGGATTAGGGTTAGATGGGGATGGATCGTGGGTTAAATAGGCTGGCTCCAAAATTTTGCCACGGGCCGCGTCGGCGACTTAAAATTTCCCATGTCCACGCGCGCGCTCGAAATTTCTGGCGCGTCCTCCTTTTATTTTTAACTTCTATTATACTACACATTTAACTGACATATGGGCCAACCAAGAAACACCACACGACACATCAGCGGGAGCCATCGGTGACGGTCCGGATGACACATAAAGAAAGAAAAAAACTAGACCTGCAAGTTGATATGTGACAGTTTCCGTGACGGCCCATCGATGTCCATCATAAAGGGGCTACCTTTTTCGAAAGGAGTCACATCCTGCAGATCGATGACGCTTTCCGTGACGGATAAGAGAAAACCGTCATCGTCCATGACGATTTCGAAGAACGTCATCAGAAATCCGTCATGTATTAACATGTTTCTTGTAGTGGATGGAAGTGGACGAAAGAGGGGATGCCTCCCGGGGCATCCCCAAGCTTTGACTTCTTGGTGTCCTTGGATTATCTTGGGGGTGCCATGGGCATCCCCAAGCTTAGGATCTTGCCACTCCTTGTTCCATAATACATCCAAAGAATTCACCCAAAACTTGATGGTTTACGCTAACGCTCTTAAGAGGTTCAAGAAAAATCTTAGTTACTTCGCAAATTTTCTCAAAAACTTGCGTTTTCTCTTGGGTATGATGGGGCCCCTTTTGTTGAGGTAAAGTTCCTACTATTCCTTCTATAATTTCATGCGCGATACTGGGATCAATTTCAATAAAATTGCCTTTGGCAACACAATCCAAAAGTTGTCTATGAGACATATTAAGCCCAACATAAAAGTTGCGAAGCAAAATTCTGAAATTTACTTCTAGTGTGCATTTACGATAAGATTCCATCATTCTAAACCAAGCATCCTTTAAGTTTTCTCCATGCTTTTGTTTGAAGTGAAGGACTTCAAACTCAGGGGACAAAGGAGCAGAAAGAGGACTAGCCATGACGACAAGCAAACAAACTAGCACACGAGCAAACAAGAGGCAAGCGGAAATGAGAGGGAGGATAGAGAGAGAGGGCGAATAAAACAGCAAGGGTGAAGTGGGGGAGAGGAAAACGAGAGGCAAATGGCAAATAATGTAATGCGAGAGATAGGGATTGTGATGGGTACTTGGTATGTTGACTTTTTGCGTAGACTCCCCGGCAACGGCGCCAGAAATCCTTCTTGCTACGTCTTGAGCTTGTGTTGGTTTTCCCCGAAGAGGAAGGGATGATGCAGCAGAGTAGCGTAAGTATTTCCCTCAGTTTTTGAGAACCAAGGTATCAATCCAGTAGGAGGCCACGCTCAAGTCCCTCGTACCTGCACAAAATGATAGCTACTCGCAACCAACGCGATTAGGGGTTGTCAATCCCTTCATGGTCACTTACGAGAGTGAGATCTGATAGATATAATATTTTTGGTATTTTTGGTATAAAGATGCAAAGTAAAAAAGTAAAGGCAAAGTAAAAAAGCAAAGCAAGATTAAAGTAATGAAGATTGATATGATGAGAATAGACCCGGGGGCCATAGGTTTCACTAGTGGCTTCTCTCAAGAGCATAAGTATTCTACGGTGGGTGAACAAATTATTGTTGAGCAATTGACAGAATTGAGCATAGTTATGAGAATATCTAGGCACGATCATGTATATAGGCATCACGTCCGTGACAAGTAGACCGAAACGATTCTGCATCTACTACTATTACTCCACTCATCGACTGCTATCCAGCATGCATCTAGAGTATTAAGTTAAAAACAGAGTAACGCCTTAAGCAAGATGACATGACGTAGAGAGATAAATTCATGCAATACGAAATAAACCCCATCTTGTTATCCTCGATGGCAACGATACAATACGTGCATTGCTGCCCCTTCTGTCACTGGGAAAGGACACCGCAAGATCGAACCCAAAGCTAAGCACTTCTCCCATGGCAAGAACTACCAATCTAGTTGGCCAAACCAAACGGATAATTCGAAGAGACTTGCAAAGATAACCAATCATACATAAAAGAATTCAGAGAAGATTCAAATATTATTCATAGATAGACTTGATCACAAACCCACAATTCATCGGTCTCAACAAACACACCGCAAAAATAAGATTACATCGAATAGATCTCCACAAGAGAGGGGGAGAACTTTGTATTGAGACTCAAAGAGAGAGAAGAAGCCATCTAGCTACTAACTATGGACCCGAAGGTCTGAGGTAAACTACTCACACTTCATCGGAGGGGCTAGGATGATGTAGAAGCCCTCCGTGATGACGGCCCTCTTTCGGCGGAGCTCCGGAACAGGCCCCAAGATGGGATCTCGTGGATACAGAAAGTTGCAGTGGTGGAATTAGGTTTTTGGCTCCTCCTCTGATCGTTTGGGGGTACGTAGGTATATATAGGAGGAAGGAGTACGTCGGTGGAGCACCGAGGGGCCCACGAGGCAGGGGGCGCGCCCCCCACCCTCGTGACCTCCTCTTTGACTCCTTGGAGTAGGGTCCAAGTCTCCTGGATCACGTTCGGTGAGAAAATCACGTTCCCGAAGGTTTTATTCCGTTTGGACTCCATTTGATATTCTGTTTCTCCGAAACACTGAAATAGGCAAAAAAACAGCAATTCTGGGCTGGGCCTCCAGTTAATAGGTTAGTCCCAAAAACAATATAAAAGTGGAAAATAAAGCCCAATATAGTCCAAAACAGTAGATAATATAGCATGGAGCAATCAAAAATTATAAATACGTTGGAGACGTATCACGCCCCCTACCCTCGTGAGCGCCTCGTGGCTTTCTTGACTGGGGGGTCCAAGTCTCCTGGATCTTATCTGATGAGAAAATCACGTTTTCGAAAGTTTCATTCCGTTTGGACTCCGTTTGATATTCCTTTTCTTCGAAACCCTAAAACAGGCAAAAAACAGCAATTCCGGGCTGGGCCTCCGGTTAATATGTTAGTCCCAAAAATAATATAAATGTGGAAAATAAAGCCCAATAATGTCTAAAACAGTGTATAATATAGCATGGAGAAATCAAAAATTATAGATACGTTGGAGACGTATCAAGCATCCCCAAGCTTAATTCATGCTCGTCCTCGAGTAGGTAAATGATAAAAACAGAATTTTTGATTCGGAGTGCTACTTGGCATAATTTTAATGTAATTCTTCTTAACTGTGGTATGAATATTCAGATCTGAAAGATTCAAGACAAAAGTTCATGTTGACATAAAATGATAATACTTCAAGCATACTAAGTAAGCAATTATGTCTTCTCAAAATAACATGGCCAAAGAAATTTCATCCCTACAAAATCATATAGTTTAGTCATGTTTCATTTTCATCACACAAGAATGCTATCATCATGCACAACCCCGATGACAAGCCAAGCAATTGTTTCATACTATAGTAATCTCAAACCTATAAACTTTCACGCAATATATGAGCGCGAGCCGTGGACATAGCACTATGGGTGGAATAGAATATAATGAAGGGGGGTTATGTGGAGAAGACAAAAAGGAGAAAGTCTCACTTCAACGAGGCTAATCAATGGGCTATGGAGATGCCCATCGATTGATGTTAATGCAAGGAGTAGGGATTGCCATGCAACGGATGCACTAGAGCTATAAATGTATGAAAGCTCAACAAAAGAATCTAGTGGGTGTGCATCCAACTTGCTTGCTCATGAAGACCTAGGGCACTTGAGGAGGCCCATTGTTGGAATATACAAGCCAAGTTCTATAATGAAAAATTCCCACTAGTATATGAAAGTGATAACATGAGAGACTCTCTACTATGAAGATCATGGTGCTACTTTGAAGCACAAGTGTGGTAAAAGGATAGTAACATTGTCCCTTCTCTCTTTTTCTCTCATTTTTTTGGGCCTTCTCTTTTTTTATGGCATTTCTCTTTTTTTGGCCTTCTCTTTTTTTATGGCCTTCTCTCCTTTTTTTTATTTATTCCTCACTTGGGACAATGCTCTAATAATGATGATCATCACACTTCTATTTATTTACAACTCAATGATTACAACTCGATACTAGAACAAAGATGACTATGTGAATGCCTCCGGCGGTGTACCGGGATATGCAATGAACCAAGAGTGACATGTATGAACAATTATGAACAGTGGCTTTGCCACAAATACTATGCCAACTACATGATCATGCTAAGCAATATGACAATGATGAATGTGTCATGATGAACGGGATGATGGAAAGTTGCTTGGCAATATATCTCGGAATGGCTATGGAAATGCCATAATAGGTAGGTATGGTGGCTGTCTTGAGGAAGATATAAGGAGGTTTATGTGTGAAAGAGTGTATCATATCACGGGGTTTGGATGCACCGGCGAAGTTTGCGCCAACTCTCAATGTGAGAAAGGGCAATGCACGCTACCGAAGAGGCTAGCAAGGGTGGAAGGGTGAGAGTGTGTATAATCCATGGACTCAACATTAGTCATAAAGAACTCACATACTTATTGCAAAAATCTACAAGTCATCAAAAACCTCCGCACTACGTGCATGCTCCTAGGGGGATAGATTGGTAGGAAAAGACCATTGCCCGTCCCCGACCACCACTCATAAGGAAGACAATCAAATAACACCTCATGTTTCAAATTTGTTGCATAACGTTTACCATACGTGCATGCTATGGGACTTGCAAACCTCAACACAAGTATTTCTCAATTTCACAACTACTCAACTAGCATGACTTTGATAGTATTACCTCCATATCTCAAAACAATCATCAAGCATCAAACTTTTCTTAGTATTCAACACACTCATAAGAAAGTTTTATTATTAATCTTGCATACCAAGCATATTAGGATTTTAAGCAAATTACCATGCTATTAAGACTCTCAAAATAATCTAAGTGAAGCATGAGAGAACAATAGTTTCTATAAAACAATCCACCACCGTTCTCTAAAAGATATAAGTGAAGCACTAGAGCAAAATTATAAGCTCAAAAGATATAAGTGAAGCACATAGAGTATTCTATCAAATTCCAAATCATGTATGGCTCTCTCAAAAGGTGTGTACAGCAAGGATGATCGTGGTAAACTAATAAGCAAAGACTCAAATCATAAAAGACGCTCCAAGCAAAACACATATCATGTGGTGAATAAAAATATAGCTCCAAGTAAAGTTACCGATAGAAGTAGACGAAAGAGGGGATGCCTTCCGGGGCATCCCCAAGCTTTGGCTTTTAGGTGTCCTTAGATTATCTTGGGGGTGCCATGGGCATCCACAAGCTTAGGCTCTTGCCACTCCTTGTTCCATAATCCATCAAATCTTTACCCAAAACTTGAAAACTTCCCAACACAAAACTTAAAGTAGAAAACTCGTGAGCTCCGTTAGCGAAAGAAAACAAAAGACCACTTCAAGTTACTGTAATAAACTCATTATTTATTTATATTGGTGTTATACCTACTGTATTCCAACTTCTCTATGGATTATAAACTATTTTACTAGCCATAGATTCATCAAAATAAGCAAACAACACACGAAAAACAGAATCTGTCAAAAACAGAACAGTCTGTAGTAATCTGTAGCTAGCGCAAGATCTGGAACCCCAAAAGTTCTAAAATAAACTTCTGGACGTGAGGAATTTATATATTAATCATATGAAAAAATAATTAACTAAATATCACTTTCCAAATAAAAATGACAGCAGTTCTCGTGAGCGCTAAAGTTTCTGTTTTTTACAGCAAGTTCAACAAGACTTTCCCCAAGTCTTCCCAACGATTCTACTTGGCACAAACACTAATTAAAAAAAAACACAACCAAAACAGAGGCTAGATAATTTATTTATTTAATAACAGCAAGGAAAAATATTGGGTTGTTTCCCAACAAGCGCTTTTCTTTAAAGCCTTATAGCTAGGCATTGATAATTTTAATGATATTCACATGAAAGACAAGAATTGAAGCACAAAAGGAGCATCATAAAGCATGTGACAAACACATCTAAGTCTAACATACTTCCTATGCATAGGCATCTTATAGGAAAACAAATTATCAAGGCAAGCAAAAACTAGCATATGCAAGGGAGAGGAAAGAAACAATAGCAATCTCAACATAACGAGAGGTAATTTAGTAACATAAAAATTTCTACAACCATATTTTCCTCTCTCATAGTAATTACATGTAGGATCAGAAGCAAATTCAACAATATAGCTATCACATAAAATATTCTGAACATGATCCACATGCATGCAAAGTTAGCACTTCTCTGAAATAGTGGGATTAACATTAACTAGAGTCATGACCTTCCCAAACGCACTTTTAATATTATTGCACACATTATAATCAATCTCATATTCATCATGGGGCTTAAATAAATTTTCAAGATCAAAAGAAGAATCACCCCAATCATGATCGTTGTAACAAGTAGAGGACATAGCAAAATTAGCATCCCCAAGCTTAGGGTTTTGCATATTATTAGCACAATTGACATTAATAGAATTTATAATAACATCATTGCAATCATGATTTTTACTCAAAGATCTATCGTGAATCACTTCATAAGATACTTCATCGCAATTTTCAGATTCATGAATTTCAAGCAGAACTTCATAAAGATAATCTAGTGCACAAAACTCACTAGCAATTGGTTCAACATAACTGGATCTCTTAAAAAGATTAGCAAGCGGATGAGGATCCATAAATCTTAGGTCCTCCATTTAGTAATAAATAAACGACTATTCCAACCATAGCAAACAAGGAATGGGCAAGAAGAGGCAAATAGAGAAAGAGAGGAAGGATAGAGAGAGAGGGCGAATAAAACGGCAAGGGTGAAGTGGGGGAGAGGAAAACGAGAGGCAAATGGCAAATAATGTAATGCGGGAGATAGGGATTGTGATGGGTACTTGGTATGTTGACTTTTGCGCAGACTCCCCGGCAACGGCGCCAGAAATCCTTCTTGCTACCTCTTGAGCACTGCGTTGGATTTCCCCGAAGAGGAAGGGATGATGCAGCAAAGTAGCGTAAGTATTTCCGTCAGTTTTTGAGAACCAAGGTATCAATCCAGTAGGAGGCTACGCTTGAGTCCCTCGTACCTACACAAAAAAAATAGCTCAACGCAACCAACGCGCTTAGGGGTTGTCAATCCCTTCACGGTCACTTACGAAAGTGAGATCTGATAGAGATGATAAATAATATTTTTTTGGTATATTTGGTATAGAGATGCAAAGTAAAAGCAAAGTAAAAGCAAAGCAATAGTAAAGTGATGGAGATTGATATGATGAGAAAGAGACCCGGGGGCCATAGGTTTCACTAGTGGCTTCTCTCAAGAGCATAAGTATTCTACGGTGGGTGAACAAATTACTGTTGAGCAATTGACAGAATTGAGCATAGTTATGAGAATATCTAGGAATGATCATGTATATAGGCATCACGTCCGAGACAAGTAGACCGAAATGATTCTGCATCTACTACTATTACTCCACTCATCGACCGCTATCCAGCATGCATCTAGAGTATTAAGTTAAAAACAGAGTAACGCCTTAAGCAAGATGACATGATGTAGAGGGATAGTTTCATGCAATATGATAAAAAAAACCATCTTGTTATCCTCGATGGCAACAATACAATACGTGCCTTGCTGCCCCTTCTGTCACTGGGAAAGGACACCGCAATATTGAACCCAAAGCTATGCACTTCTCCCATGGCAAGAACAACCAATCTAGTAGGACAAACCAAATTGATAATTCAAAGATACTTGCAAAGATAACCAATCATACATAAAAGAATTCAGAGAATATTCAAATATTATTCATAGATAGACTTGATCATAAACCCACAATTCATCGGTCTCAACAAACACACCGCAAAAAGAAGATTACATCGAATAGATCTCCACGAGAGAGGGGGAGAAAATTGTATTGAGATCCAAAAAGAGAGAAGAAGAAGCCATCTAGCTACTAGCTATGGACCCGTAGGTCTGAAGTAAACTACTCACACTTCATCGGAGGGGCTTGGATGATGATGTAGAAGCCCTCCATGATTGATGCCTCCTCCGGCGGAGCTCCGAAACAGGCCCCAAGATGGGATCTCGTGGATACAGATAGTTGCGGCGGTGGAATTAGGTTTTTGGCTCCGTCCCTGATCGTTTGGGGGTACGTGGATATATATAGGAGGAAGAAGTACATCGGTGGAGCTTCGAGGGGCCCATGAGGCAGGGGGGCGCGCCCTAGGGGGGCGCCCCCTACCCTCGTGAGCGCCTCGTGGCTTTCTTGACGGGGGGTCCAAGTCTCCTGGATCTTATCTGATGAGAAAATCACGTTTCCAAAAGTTTCATTCCGTTTGGACTCCGTTTGATATTCCTTTTCTTCGAAACCCTAAAACAGGCAAAAAACTGCAATTCTGGGCTGGGCCTCCGGTTAATAGGTTAGTCCCAAACATAATATAAAAGTGGAAAGTAAAGCCCAATAATGTCTAAAACAGTAGACAATGTAGCATGGAGCAATCAAAAATTATAGATACGTTGGAGACGTATCAGGGCTGCGTATGATCTCGGACATGGCCTCTTCTCCCTCTTGCCGGTATTATCCGCCATATCTTTTATTTAACACTAATCCAGAAGAAATATAAAACAATTTAGTATTCAAATTACAATGTATGGATGCAATCAATAAGGAAAAACTGAATCATATAGTACATAATATGCATCGTCTCGAACAATATATAATCTCGAATACATCGTCTCGAATAATATACAATCTCGAATACATCATAGGATAGGTAGCTAATAAAGATTGAATACTACAGAAGAATCTAGGCCACTAGCGGTTCCTGGGGCGCGGGCGGTGGACACCCAAAGACAAGGAACCATCACAGGATCATATCTCCGGTCATCTGCCCAAAGAACCTGCCAGGTATTGGAGAACCTGATGTCCATAGCAGCCATGTAGCGATGGACATGCTCGTCCTCCTCCCTGACACGATGACGCACCACCTCTGGCGGGGCCGGCTCCTTCTGCACCGAATGTGGCCCACGCGAACGCCACCAAAGGAGATCAGGGTCGACGACGGGACCCGAGGCCGGGTTCCTCACCAAGCGGCGCGCCCCTCCAGGTAGCACCTCCCAGTGCCAGCCTAGCGGAGCCTAGTCCCGGACATGGGTCAGCCGGACGTCGTGGCGAACGGGTCGACGGCGAGGATGCAGGCCGGGCATCGACGAGAACAAATACTATATGCCCGCAAAAAGTAACATTTTTTAAATGATTGGATTTTGATAACTAAAATTCTATATGCAAATTCTAACAATTTGACATTAATCTAATTCATCTAGCTAAAACTAACTCTAAAATTTCTAACATTTCTATATATATAACTAACATTTCTAATATTTCTATAACTAAAAAACAGAAAAATTGCTAACATTTCTATAAATATTTCTATAACTAAAAAACAGAAAAATTTATAACATTTCTATATAACTAACATTTCTAATATTTCTATAACTAAAAAACAGAAAAATTGCTAACATTTCTATAACAATGTGTGTGTGTGAACATGGCGGCCGGGGCAGGAGCTCACCGGCGAGGCGCGGCGACGGGGGGCGGCCACGGGGACGGAGACGGGCGGTGACGACGGGGATGGGGACGGGGCAGCGGCGATGGGGACGGGGATGGGCCGGGCGGGGACGACGGGAGGACGGGGCGCGGCGCGGCGACGAGGGACGGCGGCGAGGGGCGGCGGTGATGGGGCGGAGGAGAAAGAAGCACAGGGAGAGATGAGAAACTGATTTTTTTTGAAGTGTTTTCTTATGTAGAACAACCTTTAGTACCGGTTGAAGCCACCAACCGGTACTAAAGGTCTGTTTTGGCCAGGCCAAGCAGCGGGAAGCGCACACCCTTTAGTACCGGGTGGTGGCCCCAACCGATACTAAAGACCCCCCCCTTTAGTACCGGTTTGAGCCACCACCCGGTACTAAAGGGGGTGCGTTGGCGCAGGTGCGGTGCGTCATGTTTAGTCCCACCTCACTAGCCGAGGGGTGTTCGCACTGGTTTATAAGTCCTAGTGCGGTAGCTCTCTCGAGCTCCTCTCCAAAGCAGGCCTACTGGGCCTAAATGTTCTGTGCGGCCCTGTGGGCCTACTAGGCCTTTGCGGCCTGCATCCTGGCCCAACAACAGGTTGGGTTTCTAGTCGTATGCAGGCCGCTGTGGCGCAGTAGGCGGGCTTTTTATTTTCTTTTTTTTTTGCTTTATTTATTTTTTTTGAGTTGTTTTTTGCTGTATTTAGAGATTCTTTGTGAATATTTTTGCTTTAGGTACAAAAAATTACAAACTTTCTATTATTGCCGGTAGTTTACAAATTTGAATAGTTTACATTTTGAATTATTTGAAATTTGTGTGAATCACTAGTTTGTGAATAACTTAACTTTGAAAATAGATTTTCCAGTGATTCTTTTTTCTTATGTTTAATATTAGTGTGTTTTATCGTTATATTCAATTTGGTAATGCTTAGGTTATTTAAAAAATGAAATGCCTTTGTAACGGATGAGTTTTCGTCCGAAACCCTGATACTTCGAAAGAGATTGTCCATTTTGTACACGAAGTACATCCAGTTTTTGTGGTAACCCTCTCTACTTTTTTGCACATGCTATGTGGGTCAAATTATGATACCATGCCAACTTTCAACCTTTTATGAGTTCATTTGAAATGCTTCAGGGTCATTTAGCTGAAAAAATTAGTAAATGCATGAAAGAATTTGTTTGCACATAAAATTTCTTCGCGTTTCAAATGCCAAAACACATACCTACCCTAACTATTACAGAGATTCCCTCCTGGGTGTGAAACACAGAAGAAAGTGATGATAGTGAAGCCGATCACATCCTAGATCTTTGGGTGTGAAACTTTTTCTTCACGTGTATCCCTTTGCGCCGTAGCCATGGAAAATCTTCATCATTTAACTGGATGCTCGGGTCAATATTCACTGTGAATGGAGCAATTTCATCAAACTTTTCATAATCTTTTGACATGTCTGTCTTGTCATCCACTCCCATGATGTTTCTCTTCCCAGAAAGAACTATGTGGCGCTTTGGCTCATCGTATGATGCATTCGCTTCCTTATCTTTTCTTTTTCTCGGCTTGGTAGACATATCCTTCACATACAAAACCTGTGCCACATCATTAGCTAGGACGAATGGTTCGTCTGCATACGCAAGATTGTTGAGATCCACTGTTGTCATTCCATACTGCGGGTCTTCTGTTACCCCGCCTCGTGTCATATTGACCCATTTGCACCGAAACAAAGGGACCTTCGAACCACGTCCATAGTCAAGTTCCCATATCTCCTCTATGTAACCATAATATGTTTCCTTTCCCGTCTTGGTTGTTGCATCAAATCGGACACCACTTTTTTGGTTGGTGCTCTTCTTATCTTGGGCGATCGTGTAAAATGTATTACCATTTATCTCGTACCCTTTGAAAGTCATTATATTCGAAGATGGTAACTGGGACAGGGAGTACATGTCATCTTCAATAGAGGCGTCATGCATGGTACGTGTCTGCAACCAGCCGGCGAAACTCCTGGTTTGTTCACGTGTAATCCAGTCATCAGACCGCTCCGGGTGTTTGGAGCGTAGAAAATTCTTGTGTTCGTCCATATACAGAGCCACCAAGGCTGAATTCTGTAGAACTGTGTAGTGTGCTTCAGTGAGAGAATGTCTGTCCATACATATTTTTTGATTCCCTCCTAGCGTGCCTTTTCCATCCAGTCTACCCTTATGCCGCGATTCAGGAACACCAATCGGCTTAAGGTCAGGAATAAAGTCAATACAAAATTCAATGACCTCTTCATTTTCATGGCCCTTGGAGATGCTTCCTTCTGGCCTAGCACGGTTATGAACATATTTCTTTAAGACTCCCATGAACCTCTCAAAGGGGAACATATTGTGTAGAAATACAAGACCCAAAATGTTAATCTTTTCGCATAGGTGAACTAGGACATGCATCATGATGTTGAACAAGGATGGTGGGAACACCAACTCGAAACTGACAAGACATTGCACGAAATCATTCTCTAACCTTGGTATGATTTCTGGATCGATTACCTTCTGAGAGATTGCATTGAGGAATGCACATAGCTTCACAATGGCTAATCGAATGTTATCCGGTAGAAGCCCCCTCAATGCAACCGAAAGCAGTTGCGTCCTAATCCAGTGGCAGTCATGAGACTTCAGGTTCTGGAACTTTTTATCTGCCATGTTTATTATTCCCTTTATATTCGGCGAGAAGCCAGGCGGTACCTTAATACTGAGCAGGCATTCAAAGAAGATTTCCTTCTCTTCTTTGGTAAGAGCGTAGCTGGCATGACCTTGATGTATGCCGTCTTTTCCATGCATACGTTGCTGGTCCTCCCGTGCCTCAAGTGTATCTTTTGTCTTCCCATACACGCCCAAGAAGCCAAGAAGGGTCACGCAAAGATTCTTCATCACGTGCATCACATCGATTGCAGAGCGGACCTCTAGGTCTTTCCAATAGGGCAGGCCCAAAATATAGATTTCTTCTTCCACATGGGTGCACGTCTGTCAGCGTCATTCGGAACAGGTTGTCCGCCAGTACCCTTTCCAAAGACTACCTTCAAATCCTTGACCATATCATGTACATCAGCACCAGTACGGTGGCCAGGCTTCATCCGGTGATCTGCCTCACCTTTGAAATGCTTGCCTTTCTTTATTATGGGATGCCTGCACGGAAGAAATCAACGATGTCCCAGGTACACATTCTTCCTACAATTGTCCAAATATATACTGTCGGTATCATTCAAACAGTCTGTGCATGCGCGGTATCCCTTGTTTGTCTGTCCTGAAAGGTTACTGAGAGCAGGCCAATCATTAATGGTCACGAATAGCAAGGCCTTTAGGTCAAATTCTTCCCCCATGTGCTCATCCCACGCACGTACACCTGTTCCATTCCATAGCTGTAAGAGTTCTTCAACTAATGGCCTTAGGTACACATCAATGTCGTTGTCGGGTTGCTTAGGGCCTTGGATGAGCACTGGCATCATAATGAACTTCCGCTTCATGCACAACCAAGGAGGAAGGTTATACAAACATAGAGTCACAGGCCAGGTGCTATGGTTGCTGCTCTGCTCCCCAAAAGGATTAAGGCCATCTGCACTTAGACCAAACCATACGTTCCTTGCGTCATCTGCAAACTCCTTCCCGTACTTTCTCTTGATTTTTCTCCACTGCGACCCGTCAGCGGGTACTCTCAACTTTCCGTCTTTCTTACGGTCTTCTCTGTGCCATCGCATCGCCTTGGCATGCTCTTTGTTTTGGAACAAACGTTTCAACCGTGGTATTATAGGAGCATACCACATCACCTTGGCAGGAATCTTCTTCCTGGGGCGCTCGCCCTCGACATCACCAGGGTCATCGCGCATAATCTTATAGCGCAATGCACCGCATACCGGGCAAGCATTCAAATCCTCGTACTCACCGCGGTAGAGGATGCAGTCATTAGGGCATGCATGTATCTTCTGCACCTCTAACCCTAGAGGGCAGACAACCTTCTTTGCTTCGTACGTACTCTCGGGCAATTCGTTGTCCTTTGGAAGCATATTCTTTATCATTACCAGCAACTTTCCAAATCCCTTGTCAGATACACCATTCTCTGCGTTCCATTGCAACAATTCCAGTGTGGTGCTCAACTTTTTCTTGTCAGCTTCGCAATTCGGGTACAACAATTTCTTGTAATCCTCTAACATGCGCTGCAACTTCTTCTTCTCCAAATCACTTGCGCAGTTTCTCTTCGCATCGGCAATGGCCCGACCTAGATCATCAGCGGGCTCATCTGATGCCTCTTCTTCAGCTTCTTCCCGCATTGCCGGCTCAGCTTCTTCCCCCATTGCTGTATCATCGTATTCAAGGAACCCATCATGGCTAGGATAGTTGTCGTCGTCCTCTTCTTCTTCATTGTCTTCCATCATAACCCCTCTTTCTCTGTGCTTGGTCCAAACATTATAGCGGGGCATGAAACCGGACTTAAACAGGTGGAGGTGAATGGTTCTTGACTAAGAGTAATTGTTATCATTCTTACAGCCAACACATGGACAAGGCATAAAACCATCCGCCCGCTTGTTTGCCTCAGCAGCAAGCAGAAAAGTTTGCACGCCATTAATGAACTCGGGAGAGCATCGGTCATCGTACATCCATTGTCGGCTCATCTTCATTACACAACACCGAAAAAGACCAAATTAATACAAGTTCATACATAAAGTTCATACATAAAGTTCATACAACACTTAAATGCAACAAACAAATAACTCTCTAGCTAAAGAATTTAAATGCAACAACAAATGTGATCAAGATTGCGACTAAGGTAACAATTGATCCAACAGCATAATGATACCAAGCCTCACTATGAATGGCATATTTTCTAATCTTTCTAATCTTCAAGCACATTTTCTCCATCTTAATCTTGTGATCATCGACGACATCGGCAACATGCAACTCCAATTCCATCTTCTCCCCCTCAATTCTTTTCAATTTTTCCTTCAAATCCTCGTTTTCTCTTTCAACTAAATTTAACCTCTCGACAATAGGGTCGGTTGGAATTTCCGGTTCAACTACCTCCTACATGCAAATATCTATGTCAACTTGATGGGCATAATTTGTCATAAACACGAAATGCAACAAATAGTTTTAAAAAGAGAATATACCACATCCGAATCATAACCCGGACGAGGGCCGACGGGGACGGATATCGAAACCATGGCACTATGTATAACAAACAACGTATGGTTAAGATAATTATACGATTAACTATATATCCAAATCACACAAACATCAATTTTTATATAAAACATTCATGAACAAGAGGCTCACCACAAGGTGGTGCCGGCGACGGGACGTTGCGGGCGATCGATGGTGGTTACGACGGAGATTTAGAAGGCACTAAGTAAACCACACCTACATATGCAAACTAAGTGTTATTTTGACCTCAAATTGCATATAAATCAAATACTAACACATATATATAATTCCTCCCAAATTACTAAACTCATAAATCAATCACTATATAAAGCATTGCAAGAGCTATTCTAGCAATGAGAGATGAAAGGACAAAGTTGCTAACCTTTGTGATCATTTGAATGGATGGGGGCCTTCAAATCTTGACAAATTTTGGGCAAAATGTGTGATGAGCTTGATAGGAAGAGGGAAAGAACAGAGAGGATAGGGGAAAGGGGAAGAACAAAGCGAGCTCGGGTGGACGAAGGGTTTATGTAGGACGACCTTTAGTACTGGTTCGTGACACGAACCGGTACTAAAGGTGCTGGAGGGGCCCCAGACTGACAACATCCTGCCACCACTCACTTTAGTACCGGTTTGTGGAACGAACCGGTGCTAAAGGTTCTCCACGAACCAGTACTAATGAGAGCGGCCGGCTAGCCATTGGAACCGACACTAATGCACACATTAGTGCCGGCTCAAAATCAAACCGGCACTAATGTGCTTCACATTTGACCCATTTTCTACTAGTGTCACTTTCATATACTAGTGGGAATTTTTCATTATAGATCTTGTCTTGTATATTACAATGATGGGCTTCCTCAAAATGCCCTAGGTCTTCGTGAGCAAGCGAGTTGGATGCACACCCACTTAGTTTCTTTTTGAGCTTTCATACACTTATAGCTCTAGTGCATCCGTTCCATGGCAATCCCTACTCACTCACATTGATATATATTGATGGGCATCTCCATAGCCCGTTGATATGCCTAGTTGATGTGAGACTATCTTCTCCTTTTTGTCTTCTCCACAACCACCATTCTATTCCACCTATAGTGCTATGTCCATGGCTCGCGCTCATGTATTGCGTGAAGATTGAAAAATTTTGAAAACATGAAATGTATGAAACAATTGCTTGGCTTGTCATCGGGGTTGTGCATGATTTATGTCTTCTGTTGTCAAGTCTCTATGCAACGCTAGTTTTATGTCTTCTGTTGTCAAGTCTCAATCTAAGAAACTTCATTTTTGTCAGACTATTATGTTAAGGTTTTCACTTAATTATTAATGTGAATTTGTGGTTTGGGAGTTCTTTGCTATATATATTATATGTTGTGTATCTGAATACCTATTTTTTCTAGATTATACACTTAGACTCAACTTGCCCAGGCTCCACAAAAATCCTGGCTCCGCCACTGCAATTGATCGAGTTTGCATCTTTAAATGGGTTTGAGTTACATGTGCGGCTGTGGGTTCTAGAGGTCGAAGCGACAATGAGAGAACACAAATGGAGCCGTTGGTACATCGTGAGAAGGGACACACCATCGTGGAGCTGGCAGCTCACAAGGCCACACTTTGCTCACAGCCAGTACCTCCTCACAGAGGAATTGTCTGATGGTTGCGGAGGGGCACGTAATAATGTCGTGTATAAACACAAGCCGAACAGCGGCAGCACCCAAGGTGCCATAGCCATTTAGTCCTCCAAATCACATGTTATCAGACACCGGTTACGTCCCCCGTCTGTAACCCTCCCTTCCGCTGCACTCCTCCTCCTCCCCACCTCGCCATGGCTGCACCTCAACATCCTCCACCCCCACCTCCTCCACCCCCTACACCTCCCAACCCTGGCGGCCCTGGCACTAGCTCTCCGGCGATGCCGGCACGCGCTCAGCAAACCAAGTCGCTACTCACACCCTCCGCCTTCACTCGCACCGGTCCTCTCTTCCTCCCGGACCTCAGTGCCTCGTCCTCGGCGGCTCCCAACTTCTCGCCTCTCGCTGGCGTTTTCATCAACCAGCATGTGCCCCTGGTTCTCTCCCTCAACCCACTGATGACCCACAAGTGTATAGGGGATCTATCGTAGTCCTTTCGATAAATAAGAGTGTCGAACCCAATGAGAAGCAGAAGGAAATGACAAGCAGTTTCAGTAAGGTATTCTCTGCAAGCACTGAAATTATCGGTAACAGATAGTTTTGTGATAAGATAATTCGTAACGGGTAACAAGTAATAAAAGTAAACAAGGTGCAGCAAGGTGGCCCAATCCTTTTTGTAGCAAACGACAAGCCTGGACAAACTCTTCTATAAAGGAAAACGCTCCTGAGGATACATGGGAATTATCGTCAAGCTAGTTTTCATCATGCTCGTATGATTCGCGTTCGTTACTTTGATAATTTGATATGTATGTGGACCAGTGCTTGGGTACTGCCCTTTCTTGGACAACTATCCCACTTATGATTAACCCCTCTTACAAGCATCCGCGACTACAAAAGAAGTACTAAGGTAGACCTAACCATAGCATGAAACATATGCATCCAAATCAGCCCCTTACGAAGCAACGCATAAACTAGGGTTTAAGCTTCTGACACTCTAGCAACCCATCATCTACTTATTACTTTCCAATGCCTTTCCCTAGGCCCAAACAATAGTGAAGTGTTATGTAGTCGACATTCACATGACACCACTAGAGGAGAGACAACATACATCTTATTAAAATATCAAACGAATACCAAATTCACATGATTACTTATAGCAAGACTTCTCCCATGTCCTCTGGAACAAACATAAATACTCACAAATCATATTCATGTTCATAATCAGAGGGGTATTAATATACATAAAGGATCTGAACATATAATCTTCCACCGAATAAACCAACTAGCATCAACTACAAGGAGTAATCAACACTACTAGCAACCCACAGGTACCAATCTGAGGTTTTGAGACAAAGATCAGATATAAGAGATGAACTAGGGTTTGAGAGGGCATGGTGTTGGTGAAGATGTTGATGGAGATTGACCCCCTCCTGATGAGAGGATCGATGGTGATGACTATGGTGACGATTTCCCCCTCCCGGAGGGATGTTTCCCCGGCAGAATAGCTCCGCCGAAGCCCTAGATTGGTTCCGCCAAGGTTCCGCCTCGAGACGGCGGCGCTTCGTGCCGAAAGCTTCCTCCTTATTTTTTCCAGGGCAAAAGACTTCATATAGCAAAAGATGGACATCGGAGGCCTGCCAGGGGGCCCACGAGGCAGGGGGCATACCCAGGGGGGTAGGGCACGCCCCCCGCCCTCGTGGACGGTGGGTGGCCCCCTTGATACGTCTCCAACGTATCTATAATTTTTGATTGTTCCATGCTATTATATTATCTGTTTTGGATGTTTAATGGGCTTTATTATGCACTTCTATATTATTTTTGGGACTAACCTATTAACCGAAGGCCCAGTGCAAATTGTTGTTTTTTTGCCTATTTCAGTGTTTCGCAGAAAAGAAATATCAAACGGAATCCAAACGGAATAAAACCTTCACGAGGATCGTTTTTGGAACAAACGTGATCCAGGAGACTTGGAGTGGACGTCAAGGAAGCAGCGAGGCGGCCATGAGGTAGGAGAGCGCGCCCAGGGGGCCAAGGGCGCCCCCCACCCTCGTGGGCCCCTCGCAGCTCCACCGACCTACTTCTTTCGCCTATATATACTCATATACCCTGAAAACATCCAGGAGCACCACGAAACCCTATTTCCACTGCTGCAACCTTCTGTACCCGTGAGATCCCATCTTGGGGCCTTTTCCGGCACTCCGCCGAAGGGGGAATCGATCACGGAGGGCTTGTACATCAACACCATAGCCTTTTTCGGGTCCATAGTTATTAGCTAGATGGCTTCTTCTCTCTCTTTGGATCTCAATACAGAGTTCTCCGCGATTCTCTTAGAGATCTATTCGATGTAATTCTTTGTGCGGTGTGTTTATCGAGATGCGATAAATTGTGGGTTTATGATCAAGTTTATCCATTGACAATATTTGGTTCTTCTCTGAATTCTTTTATGCATGATTTAAATATCTTTGCAAGTCTCTTCGAATTATCAGTTTGGTTTGGCCTACTAGATTGATCTTTCTTGCAATGGGAGAAGTGCTTAGCTTTGGGTTCAATCTTGCGGTGTCCTTTCCCAGTGACAGAAGGGGAAGCAAGGCACGTATTGTATTGTTGCCATCGAGGATAAAAAGATGGGGTTTATATCATATTGCTTGAGTTTATCCCTCTACATCGTGTCATCTTGCCTAATGCGTTACTCTATTCTTATGAACTTAATACTCTAGATGCATGCTGGATAGCGGTCGATGTGTGGAGTAATAGTAGTAGATGCAGAATCGTTTCGGTCTACTTGTCGCGGACGTGATGCCTATATACATGATCATGCCTAGATATTCTCATAACTATATGCTTTTCTATCAATTGCTCGACAGTAATTTGTTCACCCACCGTAGATTATGCTATCTTGAGAGAAGCCACTAGTGAAACCTATGGCCCCCGGGTCTATTCTCTATTATATTATTTTCCCGTCGACTAGTTATTTCTGTCGCTGTTTATTTTGCAATCTTTACTTTTCAATCTATACAACAAAAATACCAAAAATATTTATCTTATTATCTTTATCAGATCTCACTTTTGCAAGTGGCCGTGAAGGAACTGTGTCGGGGGGATGGACCCTGCGCAGGCAACGGAACCCGGATCCTCTTCAAAAACAATGGGCTTAGCACTGCCCCTCAATATCGGCACGCGCTTGGCCGGGTCGCTCGACCCGGCCAAGCCCCGCAAGCCGGCCAGACTAGCCGACTCGGCAAGATACGTCGACTCGGCCCCAACAACTAGCGCAAGACAGCCGAACCCGGCACGACCAAAGCCTCCTCAACAAGCCAGTGCCACCCGTGGCGTGCTATGCAATCCAGCCGCGGGTCAACTCCCGTCCCATCCAGGCCGTACGATGGGACGAGACCTCAATCAACGATGACCGAGGTAACAGTGCCCCGCCCATGCCTCTGGTCAGCAGGAACGTGGCAACAGTGCCCCTCACCTACCCGCTGACTAGGGCTGGCGTGGCTACAGTGCCCCCGCCTTCACCGCTGACGACAGCAAGCGGCAACCTGATGGAGAGCACTGTACACGACTCGACTCGGCCACACTCTGACGATCGACAAGACGGCGCACAGTCCCCCTAGGCGTGCGGGGCCTGCACCTAGGGGAACCTGGCGAACCACAAGCCCTCAGCGGGACCCAGCCCGGGTTCCCGGACACCGACAATACGGACCCACCGACTTGTAACATTACTACTGTACCCCTAGGGGTTGACCTATAAAACCCCCCAGGAGCCCTCATGCATGGGGAGAGACAAAGGAAGAGAACTCATTCCATCACACACACCTAGTTAGCGACACCCGAGGAGAGGGAACTACCTAAGCCTTGGCCAGCTTCTTCCCTCCTCCATACAGCTCTAGGAGCAACATTGTACTATCAATCATACAACAACACTCGGCAGGACTAGGGGTATTATCTCTCCGGAGAGCCCCGAACCTAGGTATGTCCGGCGTCCCGCGCCCGCTCATGCCAACCTCGCCTCTGGAGTCCACCAGCGCCCTCGAGCCTCCTCCTCTCTTTAGCCATCCCTTGGCATCTACCGTGCGCCCACCACGACAGTTGGCACCCACCGTGGGGCAGCTTGAGGAGCTGGCCAGGAACATGCTTCAGACGGGGCCCTTCTCCTACACCGACGAGTCCATCGCGCTGGCGGACGACGTCGTCGGCGCGCTTGTCGCCTCCTTCACCGCGTTGCGCATCTCCGATGCGTTCGCGGCCGACGAGTACCCCAGCGAGGTGCTCAGCTACTCCGACTCTCTCCTCTCCCTCGGCGGCGGCATTTCCGCCAGGGCAATGGACGTCCACGTGGAGGTCTTCGTCACTGGCGACGGCGCCTCCTCCTTGTCGAGCAAGATGAAGGCCAGGGGGCCCACCACCTTTCCAAGAGGGTGGGGGCGCGCCTGCCCCCCTAGGGCGCGCCCCCCTACCTCGTGGGCCCCCTGGTGCCTCTCCAACTCCAACTCCGACTCTATATATTGTGTTTCAGGGATAAAAAAATCAGAGAGAAGGATTCATCGCGTTTTGCGATACGGAGCCGGCGCCAAGCCCTAAAACCTCTCGGGAGGGCTGATCTAGAGTTTGTTCGGGGCTCCAGAGAGGGGAATCCGTCGCCATCGTCATCATCAACCATCCTCCATCACCAATTTCATGATGCTCACCGCCATGCGTGAGTAATTCCATCGTAGGCTTGCTGGACGGTGATGGGTTGGATGAGATTTATCATGTAATCGAGTTAGTTTTGTTAGGGTTTGATCCCTAGTATCCACTATGTTCTGAGATTGATGTTGCTATGACTTTGCTATGCTTAATGCTTGTCACTAGGGCCCGAGTGCCATGATTTCAGATCTGAACCTATTATGTTTTCATTAATATATGAGAGTTCTTGATCCTATCTTGCAAGTTTATGAGAGTTCTTGAACCTATTATGTGTTATGATCCGTTAACCCCGAAGTGACAATAATCGGGATACTTACCGGTGCTGACCATAGTTTGAGGAGTTCATGTATTCACTATGTTGTAATGCTTTGTTCCGGTACTCTATTAAAAGGAGGCCTTAATATCCCTTAGTTTCCATTAGGACCCCGCTGCCACGGGAGGGTAGGACAAAAGATGGCATGCAAGTTCTTTTCCATAAGTAGGTATGACTATATTTGGAATACATGCCTACATTACATTGATGAACTGGAGCTAGTTCTGTGTCACCCTAGGTTATGACTATTACATGATGAACCGCATCTGGCATAATTCTCTATCACCAATCCATTGCCTATGAGCTTTCCATATATTGTTCTTCGCTTATTTACTTTTCTGTTGCTATTGCTGTCATCACTACAAAATACCAAAAACATTACTTTTACTACTGTTACCTTTTGCTACCGTTACCACTACTATCATATTACCTTTCTACTAAACACTTTGCTGCAGATATTAAGTTTCCAGGTGTGGTTGAATTGACAACTCAGCTTCTAATACTTGAGAATATTCTTTGGCTCCCCTTGTGTCAAATCAATAAATTTGGGTTGAATACTCTACCCTCGAAAACTGTTGCGATCCCCTATACTTGTGGGTTATCAAGACTATTTTTTGGCGCCGTTGCTGGGGAGCATAGCTCTATTCTTTGAGTCACTTGGGATATATATCTTCTTATCATTATGAAGAACTTGAGAGATCCAAAAACCAAGATCTATCCCTCAACTACGAGGGGAGGTAAGGAACTGCCATCTAGCTCGGCACTTGATTCACCTTCTGTTTTGAGTAAGCTTGCGACACCTACACCTGCTTCTGCTATTCGTTCTGATATGTCGCATGTTATCGATGATGCCACTTCTGTTGTACATGATACTTATGATGAAACTACTTCTATGCTTGATACTATTGTGCCACTTGGTGAATTTCTTGATGAACAACTTGCTAGGGCTAGAGAGATTGAAAATATTGAATCTGATAATACTGATGAAAGTGATGATGAAGAATCACTTGTTATTCCTAAGGGTTATGTTTTTGATCAAGAAGCTTCTTTAGCTATTTTAGCTTGCAAACATAGATATGAACTCAAAAGGTTATTAGCTAAATGGAATAAGCAATCTCTAAATGCTAGAATGAAACCTGACTCTGCTTTTGCTACTTCACCTATTTGTGTTACTGATAAGGATTATGAATTCCCTGTTGATCCTGATATAATTACTTTGGTTGGATCTGATCCTTTTCATGGTTATGAATCTGAAACTGTTGTGGCATATCTTACTAAACTGAATGATATAGCCACCATGTTCACTAAAGATGAGAGAACTCATTACTTTTATATCCTTAAAATATTTCCGTTCTCATTAAAGGGTGATGCTAAGATATGGTTTGATTCTCTTGATCCTGGTTGTGTGCGTAGTCCCCAAGATATGATTTATTACTTCTCTGCTAAATATTCCCCTGCTCATAAGAAACAAGCTGCTTTAAGGGATATATATAATTTTGTGCAAATTGAAGAAGAGAATCTCCCACAAGCTTGGGGGAGGCTTCTCCAATTACTTAATGCTTTGCCTGATCATCCTCTTAAGAAAAATGAAATACTTGATATCTTTTATAATGGACTAACCGATGCCTCCAGAGATTACCTGGATAGTTGTGTTGGTTCTGTTTTCAGGGAAAGAACACCGGATGAAGCTGAAATTCTATTGAATAATATGTTGACAAATGAAAATAATTGGACACCTCCAGAGCCAGTTCCCGAGCCTATTCCTAAACCAACTCCGAAGAAGAGGGGTATTCTATTTCTCAGTCCTGAAGATATGCAAGTGGCAAAGAAATCTATGAAAGAAAAAGGTATTGAAGTTGAAGATGTTAAGAATTTGCCTCCTATTGAAGAAATACATGGTCTTAATTTACCGCCTGTTGAAGAAACATATGATCTTAATCCTTTACCTATTGAAGAAACTCATGGTATTGATAAACCGACACAGGTAGTAAAGGTAAATTCTCTCTATAGATATGATAAAGCTGAAATCCCATTTACTAAATTTGCTAGCCCATGCTTAGATGAGTTTGATAAATTTATGGCTAAGCAAGAAGATTTTAATGCTTATTTTGGTAGACAATTGAAATACAATTCAAATATCCTTGAACACTTGGGTGATTATATGGCTAATGTTAAAGATGAACTTAAACTTATTAGTAAACATGCTTCTATGGTTACCACTCAAGTAGAACAAGTACTTAAAGCTCAAAATGATTTGCCCACTGAATTAAATAGTAAGGATAATGATAATGATGTTAGAGTTATGAATAGAGGTGGTAGAATGACTCGGGAACCTTTGTATCCTGAAGGCCATCCTAAAAGAATTGAGCAAGATTCTTAGAGAAATAATATAGATGCACCTAGTTCATCTAAAAAGAAGAAAAAGAAAAATGATAGGACGTTGCATGCTTCTAGTGATCCTATTGTTGAAACACCTGAGAATCCAAATGATATTTCTATTTCTGATGCCGAAACACAATCGGGTAATGAACCTGAAACTAATGATAATGTTAATAATAATGTTCATGATGATGCTCAACCTAGTAATGATAATGATATAGAAATTGAACCTGTTGTTGATCTTGATAACCCACAATCAAAGAATCAATGTTATGATAAGAAAGACTTTGTTTGCTAGGAAACATGGTAAAGAAAGAGAGCCTTGGGTTCAGAAACCCATGCCTTTTCCTCCCAAACCATCCAAGAAAAAGGATGATGAGGATCTTGAGCGCTTTGCTGAAATGATTAGACCTATCTTTTTTGCGTATGCGATTAACTGATATGCTTAAAATGAATCCTTATGCTAAGTACATGAAAGATATTGTTACAAATAAAAGAAAGATACCGGAAGCTGAGATTTCCACCATGCTTGCTAATTATACTTTTAAGGATGGAATACCAAAGAAACTTGGAGATTCCGGTGTACCAACTATACCATGCTCCATTAAAAGAAACTATGTTAAAACTGCTTTATGTGATCTTGGAGCCGGTGTTAGTGTTATGCCTCTCTCTTTATATCGTAGACTTGATTTGAATAAGTTGACACCTACTGAAATATCTTTGCAAATGGCTGATAAATCAACTGCTATACATGTCGGTGTTTGTGAGGATGTGCCTGTGGTAGTTGCAAACGTTACTATTTTAACGGACTTTGTTATTCTTGATATTCCTGAGGACGATAGTATGTCTATTATTCTTGGAAGACCCTTTTTGAATACTGCAGGGGCTGTTATTGACTGCACTAAAGGCAATGTCACTTTTCATGTTAATGGTAATGAGCATACGGTACACTTTCCGAGAAAACAACCTCAAGTTCATAGTATCAACTCCATTGGAAAAATTCCATCGATTATATTTGGAGGTTTTGAATTTCCTCTTCCTACTGTCAAGAAGAAATATGATATTCTTATTATTGGGGATGTGCATATCCCAGTTGAGGTAACATAGTGTTATTCAAAATTTCTCCAGTTCCATGTTATTCGGAATGAGTTCGTTAACAAGACTTGATCAACCTTGTTAGTGGATTCCTTTTGATGATCATGAGATGGATGAAACTAGAAGGCACAACCTTCTGTACCCCACTTTCGCTTTCTGTTATTTATATTAAATAAAATAAAAATAATATTTCTCTGTCTGTTATCTGATTATCCGTGCAATATAAAAATACCCCGAAAATAAAGTTCTCCAAATGCCCTGAAATTTAAATATGATTTTTTCCAGAATATTTGAGAATATTTGGCACTGAGAACACAGTAGGGGGGTCAACCACCTGCCCACGAGGGTGGAGGGCGCGCCCTACCCCCCTGGGAGCGCCCCCTGCCTCGTGGGCCCATGGTGGCCCTCCTCCACTTATCCTTTCACCCATACACTGCTTCTTCCTCCCCCAAACACGAATAACCAGCTCAAACCCGAGTCCAAGCTCGTTTTGCTGCCATTTTTGATCTCCTTGCCCAAAGCACCTCTCACAAAACTGCTTGGGGAGATTGTTCCTTGGTATGTGACTCCTCCATTGGTCCAATTAGTTTTTGTTCTAGTGCTTTGTTCATTGCAAATTTTTGCTGCTTGGTTGACCCTGTTCTTGAGCTTGCATGTCAAATTTATATGGTCAAAAGTAGTTTTGATGCATGATATAGGCTCTAGGCACTTGTAGGAGTAGTTGCTATCAATATTATTGAGTTTGGTTTACTTTTATTTTGAAGTTACTAAAAAATTCATAATTTTTCAGAAAATGATGAAGAGACTTTTGAGGGGCTCATCGAGCCAAAGCTCGAAGGAAAAGGCACCGAAGCCTAAGTATAATCTGCCTCGCACCGCGGAGGTTCTGTTGTGTGAATGACCTTCCGATGATTTCTTGAGAGCATCCGGGATTTATGAAGATTTTTATGAAATGGCTAAGAATGCAGGTCTCACCGCTTTCCTCCACGACCAACACGATCAGTATCTCTTACTCACAAATATCTTTGTGCAAAACTTTCATTTCCATTCTAGGAACTCACCACCTATGGTGGAGTTTTATTTATATGATGAGCATAAGGAGATGTCACTTTATGATTTTTGTCGGGTCTGTTTAGTCCCTTTCGAGGGCAAGACAGAGGAACCACATTGCGAGGATGTAGATGGGTTTATTGATACTATCACTGTAGAGGAAACAAGGAAGGTTTTCGATGCATGAATCACTAGCATATATTTTCATGTTTTACGCTATTTTGCATTATTTGCTAGTCGTTGTTTAATTGGTCGCGGAAACTATGGAAACCTTAGTGTCCCTGATATTATTATTTTGCTCCACGGTTTATACGGTGATACTCTGTTAGTATGGGCGGCATTATTGCTAAACGGTTAAGTCTGAACCGTACAAAGGGCCCCATCTTTGAAGGCATCTATACTTCATGCCTAGCTGCACATTTTAACATACCTATTAGGCATTATGAGAAGGAAGAAAAAGTACTGCCTCGTGTTTATTTAGACTATAAAATTATGGTGGCACATGATTTTATTGTTAAGAATAGGGAAGGAGAGCTTAAATACAAATTGTTCTTTGATAAATATCATCCTGAGACTATTACCCTACGTGCTCCTTCTTTGTTTGATTTATCTGCAGGCAAGTACCTTGTTCCGTTAGAGGCTATTCACGCCTATCGGAACCCTGCACCAGCCATGGAGCCAGAGACGGAACCACAAGTTGATCCTTCACGACAGTTTAATTACCAGTGGGATCCGGAGATGATTGCCAACCAGTGGCAATCGGAGTCTTCTTCTTCTTCGCAGTACGACCCCAACTTTTACTATGGATATCCGCCAGGCCAGCCGTGGCCATAGACCAACTTAGGCCAAAAGCCTAAGCTTGAGGGAGTACGTATTTCCCACCGACATTACATTCATGTTCACACACTCACTGCTAGATGTTGGTGCTCATACTTTTTTATTGTATCATACATGCTAGTTTATTTTCCTTTTTATGCTTTCTTCTTGTGTGTTTGATAAACCTTAAGAAAAACAAAAAAAATTAGTTGTAATTTTTAATCAGTTTAATTTCCATGCTTGTAGTAGTAATTAAAAAGAAAATCCAAAAAGATTTCCTGTTCTTCTTTTGCTTGTTGGGAGCTTTCCCGTGTAAATAGTTTTATTTTTTTTCTTTTCTTTGGGGGTCGATAGGAGAAGACCATAATTAAATTGTTGAAGTGGCTCTTATATGCATTATTGTTGATCCAACAAAAGAGCTCATATTTCCTTGTCTTCTCCTGTTTATTGAATGCTTGCAGATTCTAGCTTAATACAATGCACGTGCACTATTATTATTATTCACGTCATTCGGTCGTGCAAGTGAAAGGCAATTATGACGATATATGATGGACTGACTGAGATGAGAAAGTCTGGTATGAACTCGACCTCTTTTGTTTTTGTAAATATGATTAGTTCATCGTTCCTAATTCAGCCTATTATGAATAAACATGTTTGCAATGACAACTAGAGATCATAGTTTTTTGTGCCATGCTTGATTAGCTATGAGTTATAATGGTTTACCTTGCGTGCCAACATGCTATTAAAATGGTTATGATATGGTATGATAGGGTGGTATCCTCCTCTGAATGATTTAAGTGACTTGACTTGACGCATGTTCACGCATGTAGTTGAAACAAAATCAACATAGCCTTCACGGTATTTATGTTCATGGTGGATTATATCCTACTCATGCTTGCATTCGGTGTTGATTAATTTTAATGCATGTTCATGAATGTTGTTGCTCTCTAGCTCGTCGCTTCCCAGTCTTTTGCTAGCCTTCACCTGTACTAAGCGGGAATAATGCTTGTGCATTGTGACGCCCCCGATTCAATCGTACACTAATCATACACGCAAACGCGTACGATCAAGATCAGGGACTCACGGGAAGATATCACAACACAACTCTACAAATAAAATTAGTCATACAAGCATCATATTACAAGCCAGGGGCCTCGAGGGCTCGAATACAAGAGCTCGATCATAGACGAGTCAGCGGAAGCAACAATATCTGAGTACAGACATAAGTTAAACAAGTTTGCCTTAAGAAGGCTAGCACAAACTGGGATACAGATCGAAAGAGGCGCAGGCCTCCTGCCTGGGATCCTCCTAACTACTCCTGGTCGTCGTCAGCGGGCATCACGTAGTAGTAGGCACCTCCGGTGTAGTAGGAGTCGTCGTCGACGGTGGCGTCTGGCTCCTGGGCTCCAACATCTGGTTGCGACAACCAGGAAGAAAGGAAAGGGGGAAAAGGGGGGAGAAAGCAACCGTGAGTAATCATCCAAAGTACTCGCAAGCAAGGAGCTACACTACATATGCATGGGTATCAAATGGAGTAAGGGTATCATATGTGGACTGATCTGCAGAATGTCGGAATAAGAGGGGGATAACTAATCCTTTCGAAGACTACGCTTCTGGCAGCCTCCGCCTTGCAACATGTAGAAGAGAGTAGACTGAAGACCTCCAAGTAACATCGCATAGCATAACCCTAACCGATGATCCTCCCCTCATCGCCCTGTGAGAGAGCGATCACCGGTTGTATCTGGCACTTGGGAGGGTGTGTTTTATTTAGTATCTGGTTCTAGTTGTCATAAGGTCAAGGTACAACTCCAAATCGTCCTGTTACCGAAGATCACGGCTACTCGAATAGATTAACTTCCCTGCAGGGGTGCACCACATACCCCAACACGCTCGATCCCATTTGGCCGGACACACTTTCCTGGGTCATGCCCGGCCTCGGAAGATCAACACGTCGCAGCCCCACCTAGACCAACAGAGAGGTCAGCACGCCGGTCTAAACCTAAGCGCCCAGGGGTCTGGGCCCATCGCCCTTAGCACACCTGCACGTTGCGAACGCGGCCGAAAGCAGACCTAGCCTAGTGGCCTTCCAGTCCAATCCGGCGCGCGCCACTCAGTCGCTGACGTCACGAAGGCTTCGGCGGATACCACGACGCCGGGATACCCATAACTACTCCCGCGTAGATGGTTAGTGCGTATAGACCAAATGGCCAGACTCAGATCAAATACCCAGATCTCGTTAAGCGTGTTAAGTATCCGCGAACGCCGACCAGGGCCAGGCCCACCTCTCTCCTAGGTGGTCGGAACCTGCCCTGCCGCTCCGCCTCAAAACTCCACTCGCGGGTGCTCCTCAAGCCGACCCGTCTTTAGTCACCACATGTATCATGTATAAAGTATATAGTATATACCCGTGATCAACTCCCGAGTGATCACGGCCCGATAGTATAGCAAGGCAGACGGACAAGAATGTAGGGCCACAGATGGAAATACTAGCATCCTATACTAAGCATTAGGATTGCAGGTAAAGGTATCAACAGTAGTAGCAAGGACAGGCTATGCATCAGTATAGGATTAACGGGAAGCAGTAACATGCTACGCTACTCTAATGCAAGCAGTATAGAGAAGAGTAGGCGATATCTGGTGATCAAAAGGGGGGGCTTGCCTGGTTGCTCTGGCAAGAGAGAGGGGTCGTCAACACCGTAGTCGTACTGGGTAGCAGCGGCGTCGGTCTCGGTGTCTAGCGAGAGAAGAGGGGGAAGAAACAATAAATATAATGCAAACAGATGCATAACGATGCATGACAAGGCAAGTAACGGTGCTAGGGGTGCCCTAACGCGGTATTAGGTGATACCGGTGAAGGGGGATAACATCCGGGAAAGTATCCCCGGTGTTTCGCGTTTTCGGACAGATGAACCGGAGGTGAAATGTTGCAGGTTCACTATGCTAGGGACACGTGGCGGACGAACGGGCTGCGTATCCGAATTCGTCTCGTCGTTCTGAGCAACTTTCATGTACAAAGTTTTTCCATCCGAGCTACGGTTTATTTTATATTAATTTTAAAGATTTAAATCATTTTTAGGATTTATTTATTTAATTTAATCAACATTATCCAGAATAGTGAAGGATGACGTCAACATGACATCATGCTGATGTCAGCAGTCAACTGTGCAGTTGACTGGGTCAACTATGTGTGGGTCCCGCATGTCATTGATTGATTAGGCTAATCAGGGGTTAATTAAGTTAACTAGTAATTAGGTTAACCTAATCAAGATTAATTATTTTAATTTAATTAATTCTTTAATTAATTAATTAATTTAATAATTATTATTTATCTAATTATTTTTATTATTATTATTTTTTTAATTCCTTTTTTTAATTAAAACATTCTGGGCCTGGGGCCCCCTTGTCATAGGCCCCGGGGGGCCTTAGCGGGTTACGGTCGCTGGGTCACGGGCGTGCGGTTTTCGCCCGAACGGCGAGCGGTGCGGGGCTAGCGGCAGGGAGGCGGCGACGGGCAGCAGTAGAGGCGAGGCGGTGCTAAGCAGCGGCGGTGGCGTCTGGTGCAGCGGCAGGAGCCGCCAGAAGGAGCGGCTGGCTCCGGCGGCAAGCTTCGAGGGGCGACGCGGGGTCAGCGGCGAGGTGACGCGGTGGCGCGGGGTGCGGCCACCGTAGCGGGACGGCGAGGCCAGGGGCGGCAGGTGCGGGCGACCGCACGGGAGGGCACGGGCGAGCAAAGGCGGCCGCGGCAGACAGGGCAGCGGCGCGAGCGCCGAACGGAGCTGCGGGACGGGGAGGAGGAGGACCGGGACGTGCGGGCGTGGTGCGGTGTGGCGAGGGCGGCCTGGAGCGTGAGCTCCGGCACGCGGGCGCTGCGGGGTGGGGGGAAACGGCGCCGACGACAGAGAAGGGAAGGAAGGGAGCTCACGGTGGGGAGTAAGGACCGTGGCAGTGGGCTCGAGGGAGGTCGGGGAAGTCCGACGAGGGAGATCTGGCGACGTGGGAGGAAGCAGGCCGGCGAGGGAGGCGCAGGCTTCGGGCGCGGCGTCCTGGCGCGGGACGACGAGGTCGTCGTGGTGACGGGCGACGGGATCGGGGGGTGCAGGGCGGCGCGGGATCGGGCCCCTCCCCGATCCAAAACCAGTCGAGCGTGGGGGCGATGCGGGATCGGGGTCGGGGTCGTTGCCCCCCGATCCAGATCAAGGAAGGAGAGGGAGGCGTGCGGGGGAACGAGTGGGGGAAGTGGGGAACGAGGGGAGTGGGGGTTCGGTCGTCTAGGGTTAGGTCGGGCGGCGGCTGGGCCGACTGGACCGGCCTAGTGGGTCCAGAGGCCAGCTGGGCCGTGGCCCAGTGGGGAGGGGGGGTTCTTCTAAATTTTTTTTTGTTCTTTGTTAGTTTTGTTTTCTGTTTTTATATTTTGTTTTCTCTTTTTATTTGTAGTTTCTTTTATTTTTAGTTTTATAAAAATTACCACTAGTGCCTAAATTTGTATTTATCAACAAACTTCTATGAGATTAATTCTTAACCCATAATAAAATAGTTTTAGCATTTTATAAATTCAATAGGAATTTGTTTAATCGTTTTCACTACTGTTTTAAATTGTTATAGAGCCTTTAAACATTTTATCAAAGTTTGGTTTCTCCACCATAATTACTTACGATTTATTTGTCACAACCCGAACATTTTAGTTTTGACTTGAAAACTTTTCTAGTTTGACTTTATTTAAAATTTGAATTTGAACGAGTTTTGAATCATCGCGAGATTATCAACAGTAATCGTGGTGACGTGGCAACACTAGCAGAGGTTTACTGTAGCCTAATTATCCGGGCGTCACAATTCTCCTCCACTACAAGAAATCTCGTCCCGAGATTTAAGAGGGGAGTAAGGGGGAAAGATCTGGTTACGAAATTCTAACGAGTCTTCTCGGTCTTGGTTGCTCTTCTCGAAGTGGTCGATCCATAGCGCTGATGTCTTCATTTCTCTGCTTCAGGTCATCATAATGAAGTTGTCGTCCTTCCTTCAGGATCTTCACCGTACATACGAAAGGGTAAGAAGGGAAAACTCGATATGGATGGATTCTAACAAGATCGAGCATCAGACGGTTAACTCAGGGAAGAAGCATAAGTATCTCTCGATTTGAAACTTAAGAAGATATCGAGAGTGAAGTAAGAAGGTACCATGAGAAGCTTCAAACGGATAGGCAATCGTTTGATGCCTAACCAGAAGGTGAAAGGGTTTCAGGGCAACGAGAATAGGTATTGCGCCTCATACCAGGATAGATCACTAGACAGGTGGTCCGTGAATTACATACGAAGTCAAGCGCGAGGAACAACCTTGGAAACAGGGTGTATAGGAGAGTCAGGTTTCGATCCTGGGAACTATGGGTTATGGGCCCACCATGTGGGTTAAAACTAGGAAGGGCGTTGACATCTTGCATGATCATGTGACCAAGGCATGTCAGAGGATAGTCCGTCGGTTAAGTCGGCAAAAACATCGGTACCAAAGGGACGAAGAGAACCATTCTCCTGCTCGTTGAAATGAGGCGGACCAATAGGCAAAGTTCTCGTCCATCGGTGGTTACCGAATGTCATCAACAATCGCAACAGGGTCTTGCGGACAGAGTGGTACAACGAGGTGTTTACACAAGCAGGGAAATATTACTGCTTATATATTATAGATCACAAGGAGGTTTAAACAAACCAATGGAAGGAAAATGTGATCATCAGATCAAACCGAACAGTGTAAAGGATAACGTGTTTGACACATATACCAGGGGTATACCCTTCCCAAGGACAAGCAGAGTATGATATCCATGACAGGATATAATGTAGAAAACTCTTTAGGTAGGGGAGAGAAATTTCATGACATTACCCATACAACGGTGTTTGGAGAATTGAGCAGGAAACATTTAGCATTGGGCTTTAAATGTTCTTGTTGAAAATCGGAGTACCATAGACATGCTTCGAGATAGCATTGACATAGTCTTCAAGCAAAGGTCGTAGTTTGGATACACCAAGGATTCATCAGGAACAACTTATAGAATAAGTCTTGCAATTTCCTCATGGAAGAATGGATAACCTTGCTAATAAGAAAACTATAACAGTAGGTCCTCCGGCCAGGTGTGCTGGCATGACATCACCTTACCAGGTCATATGAGGATCAATGTTATAACTCTTGAAAGTATGTTCCAACCATCATATCTGACCGAGATTCAGATCTGATCGGTGTTAGGAAACCTCAGACTCAAGATGCCTGAGAAGAAAAGGTGCAAGACAAATTGACGAGACGACATTGTAAGATTCTCGGGAATTGAACTGTGGAAGCAAGTTCCGAATCATGAGTTCATTATTAAATCAAGGATAGAATGAGGAGGTGGCTGATGGAATCAGCGACAATTCCTCGAGATTAACAAAAGATGGATTTCCACAATTAAGTGAACAAGGAGATAACATTTGTCAGATCAAATGATATAAGGAAGTATGCTCACGGAAAACATACACAATTAAACATTGGTTGAAAGGTGCGCCCAAAATATGGGTTGGGTTGCACGACCAATGTCAGAATGGTGATTCAATAATCAATAGTCTAAGAACGAACGGCCGACCATTAACTTCAAAGCAATAGGGTTGCTAGAAGGGCAGAATCCAAACAGCACCGTTCACCTGTTGGTATCCCGGTTAGATCCAACACGGGGACGAAGAAAGAATGGTGATGGTGAGAAGTATTACCTGTATCAAGAATTCTTAGGAGGTGGTGAAATTCTCACGACATTCTTGACATAAAAGATGGTAATACTCCAAGGTATCGAAGAATAATTGCTGGATAGCACGGGTCTCCAGGTACAACACAAAACACGAACAAGTTTGTGTTGGAGGGAAAGCAATAATGTTGTCGGTGATAACACAAATCATCGAGGGACAAGGATGATTACATGTCATCATACATTTGGTTGATATTCTAGAAGGAATCAAAATGTTGTTTGATGACCACGACAAATTTAGTCGAGAGGCTCCACGAAGATGTAATCGATCGGCGATGACATCAAGTGAAAGGAATGATGAAGCGAATGGTTATTGGAACCATGGGTATGACACAAACTCGAAATCAAGTTTGCTATTCAGGGAGAAACGATATGACGAGGAAGATCGATTGTAAGATTAGCTCACCGTCGAAATTTATGCTCCGGGAAGAAGGACCCGATAGCACAATTAAAATTTAGCACGATAATGATATAGCCAATCAGGCTAGGAATGACGTGATCGAGTACAAACTCATAAGTAATGAAGGTTACCAAGAGTTGTTTAATCGCGGTGCGGACTCAAGTCAGTTATCGGTGTCTTTGAGTGTTTAATAACTAAGAGTCCATGAAAAAATTGGAATCAGTGAGAATGTAGCACTTCATGAAGAACTCATAAGAATTTATGCAGTTCCATGATAATCTCGAGATACCGGGGGGTAATACTCGACGACAGATCAAAGTAGAGTTTGGACTAGGGTATTGCTCTACAGAAAACAAGTGCTCAAACTTGCACGAGGAATGGAATCAAGGAGAAACATGGTCGGAACCACGTCCACAGATACAAGATGAACTTATAACAAGGGGATAATTATTTTAAGAGAAGCTTCCATGTTAAGGCATACATCGTGTCCATGGGCATGAACACAGGGTTCAAGGTCGACTCCCACTTGTTCAACGCACAAACTTTCATTCACCTCTTTTATTTCGAAAATGACATTAGTTGTTGAAAGTTTTTACCTGGTGCAATACCAGATAAGTATGACCCGTGAAATCTTTCGGGTTCACACGGATTAGGGAAAGCGTAGGTTCAACCCATCAGGGCATCTAGGAGTATACAACACAAATTTCAAGAATAAATAACACAAACTCGATAGTAGAGCATGCTTGAGAAGGCAGGGAATACAATTTACCAAAGGCATTATGTATCCGAGGAAAGGCTCACAAGCTTATTGAATGTGAAGGACGTTGTCGGATAAAATTCAACAAAGGATATGGTGGTCCATAAGGGATCTGATGTGACATCGGTACTCAACCAGAAGAAGAAAGCAGTCAAGGAGATCAGATGATAGAAACAACTGACTACATCAAAGCTCAATTGCAAAGGAAATATGATTTCCAAATCAAAGGATCAGAAGCAAACGCTCTGATCAAGGATGGATAAATTCAATAGACCTAAGGGTACAATTGACGGCAATTAGATTGGTCGAGAACAAGCTCATGTTCAAAATGACGCCTGAGCCAGAAGGATAATTTAAAAGGATCAACTGACGATTGCGTGCATTCGCACTCATGTTGAATCAATAGGATCAAAATGACGGGGTCTAAGGATACTAACGAATATTGCCAGACATATGGAAAGCATCCATAATGCAAGCAGACAAGTATTGCAGAGCAATAAGCTACTGAGGAATTTTGAAGGATCGAATAGTATTTTGAAGACTGTTGTGAATTGCATGAATCAACTAGGAATGGACGGATACTCGATAAGTGCGAGGAATTATCCGTAGGGGTATTCATGCGGCAAGATCTGTAAGGTAGTAAGCTCAAAGGATTTTCGGAACAACGGAGAACAATTTAGGGCATCTTGTAATAACAAGAGCAACTGAGAATGAAGGTATGAATGACAATTGTAGGTAGTTATCCATAAGGGTATATCAATGGTAGGGGATTGTAAAGTCGGTGGGCACGAGTTCTCGGGTTAACAGCGGAGAGTATTGTCAGAATCTTCTGTTGCAGCCGGCGATCATCTGGCCTGAAGGGGCTCTCCGGGAGGAAGTATTTTCGAGAACCTAAAGTTAGATTTTAGCAAAATCACTTAACCCGAATAGAAGAGAGTTCAGAGTCCCAGAGTAAAGGTCGAGGAGTAAAAGATCCTAGTATCACCCGATGGCGACGTGGGCCCATGGGCCACACAGCCATGTTAGTAAAAGTTTTGTAAAGTCTAGACTCAACTTCAGCCAAGGAGTTTGGAAGGGGGACTCCTACAGGCAGTCGGCTCTGATACCAACTTGTGACGCCCCCGATTCAATCGTACACTAATCATACACGCAAACGTGTACGATCAAGATCAGGGACTCACGGGAAGATATCACAACACAACTCTACAAATAAAATTAGTCATACAAGCATCATATTACAAGCCAGGGGCCTAGAGGGCTCGAATACAAGAGCTCGATCATAGACGAGTCAGCGGAAGCAACAATATCTGAGTACAGACATAAGTTAAACAAGTTTGCCTTAAGAAGGCTAGCACAAACTGGGATACAGATCGAAAGAGGCGCAGGCCTCCTGCCTGGGATCCTCCTAACTACTCCTGGTCGTCGTCAGCGGGCATCACATAGTAGTAGGCACCTCCGGTGTAGTAGGAGTCGTCGTCGACGGTGGCGTCTGGCTCCTGGGCTCCAACATCTGGTTGCGACAACCAGGAAGAAAGGAAAGGGGGAAAAAGGGGGAGAAAGCAACCGTGAGTACTCATCCAAAGTACTCGCAAGCAAGGAGCTACACTACATATGCATGGGTATCAAATGGAGTAAGGGTATCATATGTGGACTGATCTGCAGAATGTCGGAATAAGAGGGGGATAACTAATCCTTTCGAAGACTACGCTTCTGGCAGCCTCCGCCTTGCAACATGTAGAAGAGAGTAGACTGAAGACCTCCAAGTAACATCGCATAGCATAACCCTAACCGATGATCCTCCCCTCGTCGCACTGTGAGAGAGCGATCACCGGTTGTATCTGGCACTTGGGAGGGTGTGTTTTATTTAGTATCCGGTTCTAGTTGTCATAAGGTCAAGGTACAACTCCAAATCGTCCTGTTACCGAAGATCACGGCTACTCGAATAGATTAACTTCCCTGCAGGGGTGCACCACATACCCCAACACGCTCGATCCCATTTGGCCGGACACACTTTCCTGGGTCATGCCCGGCCTCGGAAGATCAACACGTCGCAGCCCCACCTAGACCAACAGAGAGGTCAGCACGCCGGTCTAAACCTAAGCGCCCAGGGGTCTGGGCCCATCGCCCTTAGCACACCTGCACGTTGCGAACGCGGCCGAAAGCAGACCTAGCCTAGTGGCCTTCCAGTCCAATCCGGCGCGCGCCACTCAGTCGCTGACGTCACGAAGGCTTCGGTGGATACCACGACGCCGGGATACCCATAACTACTCCCGCGTAGATGGTTAGTGCGTATAGACCAAATGGCCAGACTCAGATCAAATACCCAGATCTCGTTAAGCGTGTTAAGTATCCGCGAACGCCGACCAGGGCCAGGCCCACCTCTCTCCTAGGTGGTCGGAACCTGCCCTGCCGCTCCGCCTCAAAACTCCACTCGCGGGTGCTCCTCAAGCCGACCCGTCTTTAGTCACCACATGTATCATGTATAAAGTATATAGTATATACCCGTGATCAACTCCCGAGTGATCACGGCCCGATAGTATAGCAAGGCAGACGGACAAGAATGTAGGGCCACAGATGGAAATACTAGCATCCTATACTAAGCATTAGGATTGCAGGTAAAGGTATCAACAGTAGTAGCAAGGACAGGCTATGCATCAGTATAGGATTAACGGGAAGCAGTAACATGCTACGCTACTCTAATGCAAGCAGTATAGAGAAGAGTAGGCGATATCTGGTGATCAAAAGGGGGGGCTTGCCTGGTTGCTCTGGCAAGAGAGAGGGGTCGTCAACACCGTAGTCGTACTGGGTAGCAGCCGCGTCGGTCTCGGTGTCTAGCGAGAGAAGAGGGGGAAGAAACAATAAATATAATGCAAACAGATGCATAACGATGCATGACAAGGCAAGTAACGGTGCTAGGGGTGCCCTAACGCGGTATTAGGTGATACCGGTGAAGGGGGATAACATCCGGGAAAGTATCCCCGGTGTTTCGCGTTTTCGGACAGATGAACCGGAGGTGAAATGTTGCAGGTTCACTATGCTAGGGACACGTGGCGGACGAACGGGCTGCGTATCCGAATTCGTCTCGTCGTTCTGAGCAACTTTCATGTACAAAGTTTTTCCATCCGAGCTACGGTTTATTTTATATTAATTTTAAAGATTTAAATCATTTTTAGGATTTATTTATTTAATTTAATCAACATTATCCAGAATAGTGAAGGATGACGTCAACATGACATCATGCTGATGTCAGCAGTCAACTGTGCAGTTGACTGGGTCAACTATGTGTGGGTCCCGCATGTCATTGATTGATTAGGCTAATCAGGGGTTAATTAAGTTAACTAGTAATTAGGTTAACCTAATCAAGATTAATTATTTTAATTTAATTAATTCTTTAATTAATTAATTAATTTAATAATTATTATTTATCTAATTATTTTTATTATTATTATTTTTTTAATTCCTTTTTTTAATTAAAACATTCTGGGCCTGGGGCCCCCTTGTCATAGGCCCCGGGGGGCCTTAGCGGGTTACGGTCGCTGGGTCACGGGCGTGCGGTTTTCGCCCGAACGGCGAGCGGTGCGGGGCTAGCGGCAGGGAGGCGGCGACGGGCAGCAGTAGAGGCGAGGCGGTGCTAAGCAGCGGCGGTGGCGTCTGGTGCAGCGGCAGGAGCCGCCAGAAGGAGCGGCTGGCTCCGGCGGCAAGCTTCGAGGGGCGACGCGGGGTCAGCGGCGAGGTGACGCGGTGGCGCGGGGTGCGGCCACCGTAGCGGGACGGCGAGGCCAGGGGCGGCAGGTGCGGGCGACCGCACGGGAGGGCACGGGCGAGCAAAGGCGGCCGCGGCAGACAGGGCAGCGGCGCGAGCGCCGAACGGAGCTGCGGGACGGGGAGGAGGAGGACCGGGACGTGCGGGCGTGGTGCGGTGTGGCGAGGGCGGCCTGGAGCGTGAGCTCCGGCACGCGGGCGCTGCGGGGTGGGGGGAAACGGCGCCGACGACAGAGAAGGGAAGGAAGGGAGCTCACGGTGGGGAGTAAGGACCGTGGCAGTGGGCTCGAGGGAGGTCGGGGAAGTCCGACGAGGGAGATCTGGCGACGTGGGAGGAAGCAGGCCGGCGAGGGAGGCGCAGGCTTCGGGCGCGGCGTCCTGGCGCGGGACGACGAGGTCGTCGTGGTGACGGGCGACGGGATCGGGGGGTGCAGGGCGGCGCGGGATCGGGCCCCTCCCCGATCCAAAACCAGTCGAGCGTGGGGGCGATGCGGGATCGGGGTCGGGGTCGTTGCCCCCCGATCCAGATCAAGGAAGGAGAGGGAGGCGTGCGGGGGAACGAGTGGGGGAAGTGGGGAACGAGGGGAGTGGGGGTTCGGTCGTCTAGGGTTAGGTCGGGCGGCGGCTGGGCCGACTGGACCGGCCTAGTGGGTCCAGAGGCCAGCTGGGCCGTGGCCCAGTGGGGAGGGGGGGTTCTTCTAAATTTTTTTTTGTTCTTTGTTAGTTTTGTTTTCTGTTTTTATATTTTGTTTTCTCTTTTTATTTGTAGTTTCTTTTATTTTTAGTTTTATAAAAATTACCACTAGTGCCTAAATTTGTATTTATCAACAAACTTCTATGAGATTAATTCTTAACCCATAATAAAATAGTTTTAGCATTTTATAAATTCAATAGGAATTTGTTTAATCGTTTTCACTACTGTTTTAAATTGTTATAGAGCCTTTAAACATTTTATCAAAGTTTGGTTTCTCCACCATAATTACTTACGATTTATTTGTCACAACCCGAACATTTTAGTTTTGACTTGAAAACTTTTCTAGTTTGACTTTATTTAAAATTTGAATTTGAACGAGTTTTGAATCATCGCGAGATTATCAACAGTAATCGTGGTGACGTGGCAACACTAGCAGAGGTTTACTGTAGCCTAATTATCCTTGCGTCACATGCATCCAACTCCATAAACCCCAAAGTTATTCCAAATGAGTCCACTATACCTTCCTATATACGGTATCTACCTGCCGTTCCAAGTAAATGTGTACGTGCAAAACTCTAAACATTCAAATAAATATCCTGTTTTGTATGCTCGAATAGCTCATGTATCAACTAGGGATGTCTGTATCTTCCATGTTAGGCGGGTTATGCTCAAGAGGAGTGGACTCCGCTCCTCACTCACGAGATAAATGACTGGTCATTGGGATGCCCAGTCCCATGCTTTATGCAAACTAAATCAAAATAATTGCAAACAAAACTCCCCCTGGGACTCTTGTTAGTTGGAGGCACTCGTTGTTTCGAGCAAGCCATGGATTGATGCTTGTTGGTGGAAGGGGGGTATAAACTTTACCATTCTGTTTGGGAACCGCCTATAATGTGTGTAGCATGGAAGACATTGCCATCTCTTGGTTGTTATGTTGACAATGAAAGTATACCGCTCAAAATATTATTCACCTTTGTTTCAAAACCGAGCTCTGGCACCTCTACAAATCCATGCTTCCCTCTGTGAAGGGCCTATCTATTTACTTTTATGCTGAGTCATCACCCTCTAATTAAAAAGCACTAGTTGGAGAGCACCGTTGTCATTTGCATTCATTATTGTTAGTTTACATTGGGTATGACTTGACTGGATCTCTTTTACCATGAATTACAATGTCTAGTCAGTCCTTGGTCTTTAAAGGTGCTCTGCATTTATGTTTTGCGGTCTCAGAAAGGGCTAGCGAGATACCATCTTGTTATATCATATTATAATTGTTTTGAGAAAGTGTTGTCATCCGAGATTTATTATTATGACTCGTTAGTTGATTATGTCATTGATATGAGTAAACTTGAGACCTAAGCGTTATTGTGAATGTGGTTAGTTATAATCTTTGCTAAAAACTTGAATGTTGGCTTTACATATTTACAACAACAAGAGCAAATAGAGTTTGTAAAAGTTTTTCTTTATCACTTTCAGTTTATCAACTGAATTGCTTGAGGACAAGCAAAGGTTTAAGCTTGGGGGAGTTGATACATCTCCGTCGTATCTACTTTTCCAAACACTTTTGTCCTTATTTTGTACTCTAAATTGCATGATTTGAATAGAACTAACCCGGACTGACGTTGTTTTCAGCAGAATTACCATGGTGTTATTTATGTGCAGAAACAAACGTTCTCGGAATGACCTGAAACTTCACGGAGAAATTTTTTGGAAAATATAAACATACCTGCAAAAGATGAAGGCCAGGGGGGCCACCACCTGTCCACGAGGGTGGGGGCGCGCCTGCCCCCCTAGGGCACGCCCCCCTACCTCGTGGGCCCCATGGTGCCTCTCCGACTCAAACTCCAACTCTATATATTGTGTTTCGGGGAGAAAAAATCAGAGAGAATGATTCATCGCGTTTTGCGATACGGAGCCGCCGCCAAGCCCTAAAACCTCTCGGGAGGGCTGATCTAGAGTCTGTTCGGGGCTCCGGAGAGGGGAATCCATCGCCATCGTCATCATCAACCATCCTCCATCACCAATTTCATGATGCTCAGCGTCGTGCGTGAGTAATTCCATCGTAGGCTTGCTGGACGATGATGGGTTGGATGAGATTTATCATATAATCGAGTTAGTTTTGTTAGGGTTTGATCCCTAGTATCCACTATGTTCTGAGATTGATATTGCTATGACTTTGCTATGCTTAATGCTTGTCACTAGGGCCCGAGTGCCATGATTTCAGATCTGAACCTATTATGTTCTCATCAATATATGAGAGTTCTTGATCCTATCTTGCAAGTCTATAGTCACCTATTATGTGTTATGATCCATTAACCCCGAAGTGGCAATAATCAGGATACTTATCGGTGATGACCATAGTTTGAGGAGTTCATGTATTCACTATGTGCTAATGCTTTGTTCCAGTACTCTATTAAAAGGAGGCCTTAATATCCCTTAGTTTCTATTAGGACCCTGCTGGGAGGGTAGGACAAAAGATGCCATGCAAGTTCTTTTCCATAAGTACGTATGACTATATTCGGAATACATGCCTACATTACATTGATGAACTGGAGCTAGTTCTGTGTCACCCTAGGTTATGACTGTTATATGATGAACCGCATCTGGCATAATTCTCTATCACCGATCCATTGCCTACGAGCTTTCCATATATTGTTCTTCGCTTATTTACTTTTCCGTTGCTATTGCTATCATCACTACAAAATACCAAAAACATTACTTTTACTACTGTTACCTTTTGCTACCGTTACCACTACTATCATATTACCTTGCTACTAAACACTTTGCTGCAGATATTAAGTTTTCAGGTGTGGTTGAATTGACAACTCAGCTGCTAATACTTGAGAATATTCTTTGGCTCCCCTTGTGTCGAATCAATAAATTTGGGTTGAATACTCTACCCTCGAAAACTGTTGCGATCTCCTATACTTGTGGGTTATCATGTTGCATCGTCATGCACGACCCGCGCACATCCCACCTCGCGCTGGCCAAGCGCGTCCTGCGGTACCTCCGCGACACTTCGACGCACGGTCTCCATCTACGCCGCTCACCCACGCTGGACTTCATCGCCTACTCTGACGCGGACTGGGCGGGCTGCCCCGACACACGCCGCTCGACGTCCGGCTACGCCGTCTTCCTTGGTGATTCCCTCGTCTCCTAGTCGTCCAAACGACAGGTCACGGTGTCCCGGTCCAACGCGGATGCTGAGTACCGCGCGGTTGCTGAAAGTTGCTGGCTTCGACAACTCCTCGGCGAGCTCTCCATCACCCTCCCCCGTGCCACCGTGGTCTTCTGCGACAACATCTCCTCCGTATACATGGCGGCCAATCCCGTCCATCATCGCTGGACGAAACACATCGAGCTCGACATACATTTCGTCCGTGAGAAGGTGGCCCTCGGGCAGCTGCGCGTGTTGCATGTCCCTACGACCCAGCAGTTCGCGGACGTGCTCACCAAGGGGTTGCCTATGGCGGCGTTCAAAGAATTCCGCTCCAGTTTATGCGTCCGTCCACCGGACGCTCCAACTACGGCGAGGTATTAGTAGTCAGTAGTTAGCCCACTCCCTCTCTCGCACGTCATGCATGATCCCATGATCTCCATGCACGTCGCCCGCGCTCTCATGCGCTCTTTGTACATGTACCTATATAAGCAAGTGCAATACAGCGGCAGCACCCAAGGTGCCATAGCCATTCATTCCCCCAAATCACACACTCAAATCGATATATGTATCGTCGATTTTTGTGGATTCTTGTCGTCAGCTAATTATTTGATTGGGTCAGATATAACCAAATATTCTAGATTGACAAGTGTTGTTGTCTTTCAGATTATATCTATGTTCATGCTTGAAGTAGAATGGTGGGCTAATTGGCGGGCAACCACACACTTTGCCCCGCCCGGTGAGTTGCGGACCTGTTTTCTGGAGCTTAGTCCGCCATTGTCCGCCATGTCATTCTTGGAGCTTGCGGGATACTACAGGAAGTTTATTTCTAATTATGGCACCATTAGCCTTCCACTAAAAGAATTGCTTCGCAAGAATGAGCATTTTGTATGGTCCTCACTGGCAGATAAAGCATTCCACACTCTCAAGCTAACCTTGGTGGAAGTTGTTGTGCTAGCCCTGCCACATTTTACCCCCTCTTTTGATTTGAACATAGATGCTTCTGGCCTAGGTACTGGAAGGTTTGTGACAAAAAGGACACCCATTGTGTATTTGAGCAAAGCTCTCAGTCCACGAGCTCAAGCCTTTTCCACGTATGAGAAAGAATGCCTAGCCTTGAGGATGACCGTGTAGAAATGGAAAACATACCTTCAGGATATGCCCTTTACAATTTACACAGATAATAAGAGTATGACACATTACAAAACTCAACAATTGGCAACCGGTAGTGTCAACGTTGTCACAAAAAGAACTAGGACCAGCAAGATATTTCTCCAACCACCGATGGTGAAGGCTAGGTTTTAAGAAAGGGACCAACAATATCATCAGGTGCGTTAGACAAGAAAATTGGAGACTTCTACATCTATCCACAATGTTATTCCAATGATCTTATAAAGCATCAGCTACGGCACCTGAAAGGCACGAAATAAATAGGTCACCCCACCCCCCACCCCCAACTAGCTCCCCTAGAGGGATAATATTTCTCCTAAAGGATGATTGTTTATGGTATATTACCGTAACTGGAGAATTTGACATGGTGCTGACTTGCTGCTGTTCTGAGAAGGGGACCTTGCAAAGCTTGACAAGTTTTTTATTTATTTATCGATCCAATCTGTCTACAGATAGGCGCCTGAACAAATGGATACAAATTGACCTTGTGGATCCGATGATACCATGCCTGGGAGACTTTCAGAAGAATAAGAAGAAGAAGGCGGATTCAATTCTTCAAGTCAAAGTCAAGGGCTACTGGCAGTTTCCTATCAATAATGATCCTTTGGATCTATAATCATTGGAAGAGGTCTACATCTTTGGTGGAATGGAATGGAATCCCCTACCCTATGTCTGCAAAAGAAGAGTTGTAGGAAGTAGCAAGGAATCCCACATGAACCATAAGCTAGAATACTGGTACCAAGAGATGTTACTTTCATGATGGATTTCCAACATGGAAATCCGAAAATCTAAATTTAATACCAGCAAAAAGAAGAGATTGATTGATGCCTGAAAAAAAAAGGACAAGTAAACAGGGCATTTACTACTTCAGGATGCTGCTAACGCGACACTACGATCAGAAACCCTTCGACGAAACTATGATGACACCAAGTTTGGATTGTTTCAAATTTGCTTTTTGCACCACTGCGGAGACCACATCAATCACCGCCACCATCGTCAACCTTGAGCTTCTTCCTCTGTCCGTCATCACCTTCAGCCACCTCCTCCTCTTGGCCACATCAGATCTGCAGCTAACGATCCGAATGATCTTTGAAAAAGATCGGCCAACAGACACGTAGCACGCCTCATCAAACAATATATGTTTATATTTTGTCTTCTGTATGACCTTAACATTGATTTTAAGCAATACGACCACCCGGGTGAATCTACTTCTGAATGTATGTGTGTTTGATCAAAGATTTTTAGTTGCATACGATGTCGAATTATAACTTTATTATAAACACATTTAATTCAAAGTGGAATGGATATATAAGTTGTTATTTTGTGACAACGCAGGTCGATGCAATTCTAACTAAATTTGAAAACACATTAGTTTGGTTTCCCATTACAACACACGGGAATATGTGCCAGTAAACTAAAATGACAGAAGCTGAAAAGAACTGAATAACTTATATTCATGGGTTATTTTCAGAGCAATTTATCTGAGGCTTACTTCCACAACAACTTATTTCCAGAGATCTACTCAAAAGAACTAGCCTTTAGCACATTAGTCTTTTTTTCCGGGCAAACATCCAATTTATTCATCTTCAATCATGACAGTACAACGAACACCAAAAATAATAAAAATTTATACCTAATAATCAAGGATAGAGGCTTTCATAGTTCTCCATACGTCACATCTTTATATCCGTTGATTGTGTGTTAAACATAAAGATTGACGGCAGAGATTTAAAAGTAGATCTACCAAGCTTAGCTGCCCTAAACGTACGAACGACCCTATTCCATACAAACACCACCAGCTGGTTAAAACCCACCCAGCAAACCCGAACAGGGGTCAGCAAATCACTTTCCTACTGGGCCTTAGGCCACCGTATAGGAAGAAGGACTAATTAGCATTCGGTGGACTAATTAAACTCTTTTAAGAAAGGACTACACTTGAAAAAGAGATAAGGAAGGAAAAGGACTCCACGCAAACGTGACAAAGAGATAAGGCAGGGAAGGAGAATTGCACATCAATCATGTATGGGCTCCTACGACTTTTGCATGCGTAGGCATGCCTTAGGTCATCCATTGTGTACGCCACGTCCGACAGCGTGATGAGAAGTAGCCGCGACTGGACGACGGAGACAAGAAGTGCAAGGTCGAGGAAGAGGCACTGGAGAGGACGGTGACGCACTGGCGATGAGGCGCTGCAGGTTAGGATGGCGGGTGCCTCATCCGGTAGCGTGACGAGGTCAAGTAGCCGCGGCTGCGCGATGCAGACGAGAAGAGCAGGGTCGAGGAAGAGGTACTGGAGGAGCACGGTGACGCGATGCAGGTCACCATGGTGGACGCGACGTCCGGCAGCGTGATGAGGTGAACTAGCCACGGCAGCTGAGCGACGGAGACGAAAAGAGCAGGGTCGAGTCGGTCGACGAAGAGGCATTGGAGGAGCGCGGTGAGTCTGATGAGCTGGCGATGAGGCGATGCAGGTCACCATGGCGGACGCCACTTCCAGCATGACGAGGTCAAGTAGCCGCGGCTGGGCGACGGAGACGAGAAGAGCAGGGTCTAAGGAAGAGGTACTGGAGGAGCACGTTGACGCGCTGGCGATGAGGCTGCAGGTCACCATGACAGACGCTGCGTCCGACGATCAGGTTAGTGCAGTGGCAGACTGCATGATAGCGGCGGACCTGCCATTGCGTTTCCCAGAGCTTCTGTGCGGACGCTGTCATGAGGGTCGTCTCCCCGGCCAGCACACAAAGGTCACGTCCATGGTTTGACATATATAATCAGCAAAGCATGAATGTGGCAGAAAGTTCAGACTTCATGCATGATGTGCCTCAAGTTTTTGTTGTTGGTATCATGCAATGTAGATGAGACCATGATCCTTCCATTATCTTAAACATATAGGCATGCCTAAGTTCTATGGAGATTATATTAAAATGTAGTATGTGATAGTTCATAGAAGAATTCTAATCAGACCAACGCAGAACACACGACCCATGATGTTATTTTTAGTCAAAGTAGAAATTTCTTATTGTTATATACGCGACACGTTCGAACAAAATAATTTATGTATGGACACTGTTAATTTTTATTTTTATTTTGCATTCAACCATGTGTATAAAACTATCATGTCACTTCATTGATTGCAATTTTTTGTTGCACTAGTAGAAAACGGAGCTTTAAAACCGGTTCGTAAGGGCCTTTAGTGCCGGTTCCATAACCGGCACTAAAGGGTGGGCACTAAAGCCCCCCCCCCTTAGTACCGGTTCGGCACGAACCGCCGCTAAAGTGCCACCACGTGGCGTGAGCTCGTGCCCTGGTACGGGGATCTTTAGTACCGGTTGGTGTTACCAACCGGTACTAAAGGTTATTTTTGATTTTTTTTGAAATTTTTTTAATTTTTAATTTTTCTGAATTATTTGATGATTTGGTCTCTAATCACCTCTCTTAACTGCTCAAGTGTGGATCACTCATTCCAAATCGCCTAACTTCCCGGCCGGTCACCCATCCTCTCACTCCCCCAGTCTGAGCACGCTTAACTTGGGAGTTCTATTCCCCCTACATTCCAAGTCTGCACTTGTTGTTTTCCTGACAAATGTAAGCTGTCAATCCTATTAACCCTCAGCAGTTTAGCTTGAGCACTAGGTCACACGTTTCACCGTTTGAGTTTGAAACTATTGTTCTAAAAAACAGTAATTATTTAGTAACACTAATATTTCTTGAATAAGTTTGACCATAGTTTGACCACAGTTTGACCATAGTTTGACCAGATTTGACCAAAATTCAAAAAAATTGAAATAATTATTTAGTAACACTAATATTCTTGAATAATTATGTAGTAACATTAATACTTCTTGAATAAGTAGTTTGACCAGATTTAACCAAATTTTTAAAAAAACTGAAATTTGACCATATCTTTTTTCCTTTTGGAATTTGAGGATTCTAAAAAATTGCAAACAGGGCGTAGGATGCGGATATAGCAATCTAGGACTGGTAAACAGCTCCATAACCATCGGATGCGGATTTTCGTGCTGAATTTTTTGATATATTATACGTTTTTTTCCGACATCGTATGCAAAAGTTATAGCCGTTTTACATTTTCCCTACACTTTTTGCAAAACATGTCTAAATTTAAGTTTTCAAATTTTCCTAACTAGTAGATGTAGTAATATAACTACCTCTCAAGGATTTTATTTTTTGAAGTTTTTATCATTTTCTTTTGATTTTTTCAAAACTAAAATGGCGATACACGGGGGGTGGGGGGGGGTAGAGTTTGAAAATTGCCCTATAATGCCGGTTTGTGTCTTCAACCGGGACTATAGGTTAAGACTCTTTAGTGCCGGTTGGTGACACAAACCGGTACTATAGGTTAGACCTTTAGTACCGGTTTGTGTCACAAACCGTCACTAAAGGGGCTCGTGGGGCCCTGGCCTGACGCCAGCCTGCCACCACCCCTTTAGTACCGGTTCGTGGCACGAACCGGTACTAAAGGTTCATTACGAACCGGCACTAATGCATAATCATTCGAACCGGCACTAATATGACCATTAGTGCCGGCTCAAATACAAACCGGGGCTAAAGGGGTGAACATTTGACCCTTTTTCTACTAGTGTTGATAGCTTACCAAGCTGACCACTTGATAACTATCATGTTACTTCATGCCACAAATAGACCATAGTGTTAAAATGCATGTAGGATCTCCGAAGCAATTCAATGAGAACTCTCTTAGCATAAAACTTGAGGTACAATGCATTGGGATGTTGTCTCTAACATTTATTACTCTCTTCGATCCAAAATAAGTGTAATCGAAGGAAGTATTATTTTATAGCGTGATAAGAAAAAATGCATTGGGAGTGCATGATGTATGTAAGGATAGTGACATGGCGACATATTTGAAACCCGTTGCAATGCACGGGCAATTTTTCTAGTTACATATAAATCCATAGACCGCCTAGAGACGACTACAAGCACTGAAACGAGTGAAGGCGCGCCGTCGTCATCGCCCCTCCCTCACCGGAGCCGAACAAAACTTGTTGTAATAGATAGTAAGGAAGTCATCATGCCAAGGCCCCATAGGACCGGCACCCGAATAGCAACCGGCGCCAATGAAGAGTAGCGTGGATCAGAATGACCCAACCTAAAAAACGCATGAACATAGACGAACGATAAACAGATCCGAGCAAATCCACCAAGGACAGATCCGCCGGAGACACACATCCACACGCCCACCGACGATGCTAGACGCACCATCGGAACGGGGACTAGACGGGGAAAAACTTATTCCATCTTCAGATAGCCGTCGTCGTCTTGTCTTCATGAGTAGGACACAAACCCTAACAAATCTCGAAGACACGTCTAAAAACGGAGCCCTCCCACCGGCAAGGGCCGAGATCCGTCGTGCCCATAACCCTAAGGCCACCAAAGACGAGGTGGATCGGCGCCGGTGGGAGGCACAAGAACCCTAATTGGGGAGGAGGCGGCTGCGTGAGGAGTCACGTACCTGGACTTGGCGCTGTTAGCACGTTAGTTTTTGCCGTCTAAAACATGAAAACCAAGTACACGATGGACGGACCCTGGCCGGGCGCCTTTTAGGTCTGTGCTTGGCAACTATGGCACTCGGATGCTACCAATAGAAAAGAAAAACCCTAGCACTCCGGATATAACGGCTGATGGATCGGCGGAATCATAACAGCCAATTCGAACTCGCATCGGCGATCAAGGGTGACATGAGGACATCCGCGGACGTCTTGGCGGCCATCCTGCTGTGGCTCCCTCCCAGCTCCCGGCGGCTGGCCCGCCTGGTCTGCCGGCGATGGCGCGACGTTGTAGACACGCGCACGACGGAGATGCAGAGCCGCGCCAAGCCTCTCGTAGTTACGGACGCGGGCTCCGCGCACGTCGTGGACGATCTATCAACAGGGAGCCATAGAGTTCTGTGGAATGGCATCCCTAGGGATCTCCCCCACGAACGCAGGAACGTCATCGTCGGCACCTGCAATGGCCTGATCTGCCTGTGCGACAACCGGAAGGTCGACGGCGCCATCACTGTGATTAACCCGGTCACCGGCGAAAAGCTGTCTCTCCCGCCGCTGCTGGCTGGCACGAGGCGTATGGCTTCGGGTACCACCCAACGACTGGACGGCACAAGGTCGTGCATGTGGCGGCCTACGATAGGAAGGGAAACTCTCATCAAGTGAAGGTGTTCACTTTGGGGGAGTCGTCATGGAGGGACGTTGCCACGGGCTCTGTCCCGAGATGCCAATACAGTGCAGGCATTGTCGGCGTCAACGGCACCATGTATTGGGCTGCGAAGCGCGGAAGGAAGCTCATGGCACTGGACCTCGACCATGAAAGTCTCTCTTTCATCAAGTCGCTACCTGATGTGCCGCCTGGAAGCTGGAACCTGACGGAGGTGCGGGGGAGGTTGGGGGTGGTGTTTTACTCGTTTCCTCATCAGTGTGAGGTATGTACGTGTTTAGAGGATTTTACACATAGGATCCGTCTACATCTAGGTCCACACCTTTGTTCACTTAAGTCTCAGTTTGTTCACAAACAGTAAAATTTTAGTTCAGCGAGAAGCGCAATTTTCCATCTAGTTACACTTTTCTTTAAAAGGGTGTGTAGGTTCGATGTACTACTATTTACTTTTTTTTGGAAAAAAGAAGGTTATCCCTTGGCCTCTATATCTGAACGATGCATGCAGTTACTAGTTCCATCCCAAATTATAAGACGTCTTTTAGGCTATTTTGGCCTACCAAAACATCTTGTAATTTGGGACAGAGGAAGTAATATTTATAATACCAAATTAAAAATCACACTTCTCTATATTGATCAAGACTTGAGAAAAATCTCAATCGACTTGAATCAAATTAGCAAAATCGATACACTTATTCACCTGTGTAATTGTTTTTCCGACAGATATAACACATGACATTGCTCTTAATTTCTGCACAATATATAGCCACATGAAAGTATTGCATCTTTAAATCAGTTTGAGTTACATCTGCAGGTTTGGGTTCTAGAGGGTGCAGCGACAGTGAGAGAACACACATGGAGCCGTTGGTACATCGTGAGAAGGGACATCTCATCGCCGAGGACCTGGCAGCTCACAAGGCCACACTTTGCTCACAGGGAGTACCTCCTCACAGAGGAATTGTATGATGGTTGCGGAGGGCCACGTAATGTCGTGTATAAACACAAGCCCAACAGCGATAGCGGCATGGTGGAGATCAGTGAGACGAGTCCGGGAACAAGAGTCCTCACTATAAAAGCTGCCTTGCCCAACCATTGTCAGACGTTTGCCTATGTGGAGACCACGGAGCCGCTAAGTGTTTACAAGTGTTGTTCTTAAAAGGTAGCACAATCAGTATCGTTCCACATACGGTTTTTGTCACTTCAAAATGCTAAGATTTTTTATAATACACTCAAATCAATATATGTGTCGCCCATTTTTGAGGATTCTTATCGTCAACTAATTTGATTGAGTCAGACATGACCAAATATCCTAGATTGATAAGTGTTGTTGTCTTTCAGGTTGTAACTATGTTCATGCAAGCAGCCACGCCCTTTGCCCCGCCCAGTCAATTGCGGTCTTGTGTAGACCTGTTTTTTCCTGCTTTGTAAACTTTCCATCTTTGAGATCTATATTCTTTGTAACTTTTCATTTTCGACACTTTTAGAAATTTGGTTTTGACCTTCAAAAATAAAAAATCTTGAACCAGTTTTCAGGACTTAGTTTTGTTGAATGGTTTACACTTTTGAAAACTTAACATTCAGAATTCACACTTCCAAAAATTTGAAAGTATCATTTGAACTCCTAAAATTTTAGAACTTTCACTAGAAAAAAACGGCCACGTGTGCATGAGCCCCACCAGGAGGAAGAGGAGAGATGAGAGAGAAGGGGAAAACATGTGTGGCCCCCACATTTGACAACCAGTATTGTCAACATTGTCACAAAAAGAACAAGTAGGGTTATCCAAGAAACTAATTAATGGAGTGCTTTTTTACGTGATTAGCGAGGTACATATTTTTGTGTGTAGCGCCTGCTTCGAAGTGAAGAGAAGAACTTTATCGGTCGATCGGTCGAGGATTTGCGGGAGATGAGAAGCGCACTTGAACAGAAGCAGATCGATCTAGGGTTCTACCTCTGGAGAAGTTGCGCTGAGAATGGGCGCGCTCCACCAAAAACAGGCCACGTTCTCTCATCAAAAGAAAGAAAGAAACAGGCCACGTTTTTTGTTCTGTTTTTTAGGGGGGAAACAGGCCACGTTTTGTTGAGCGATGCGCTGGGTCTCGCAAATGGGCTGGCCCATTCGCTCTGGCTCACTGCGTGTTACTGGGTTTTTTTTATTATTAGGTTTTTCTCAAAAAAATAGTAGGTTCTCCTGAAAAATAAATGTTTATTGGCATCTCCTCTTCTTCAGTAAGGAAAAGTCTATGTTTCACTCCTCGCCACCAAAATCAGAAAATGTAGCTGCCGGCGGTGCCTGATGTTTTATTTCACTTTAGCAGCTGAACCTCGTAACTTACTCATGCGTGCGCGCGTGTTCAAAAAATTTCCACTAAGCAATCTTTACTGCTGGTTCAACATGGGAAGAAAACCACAATCTTTACTCATTTGTAGTTCCCCTCGATAATAAAATGTAAGGCATTTTTTAAGCCATATGCAAAACCAAAAAAACCCTTGCATTTTGGTACAGAGGTGCTTACCGACATGGCAGAACAGCTAAAGACAGATCGGAATAAGAACCGGCGTCATGCTGCCTATTTTGCAGCCACAGCGAAATAGAGAACAACTGCGCCGCAAAGGGACGTCAAAGACAACATCTAGACCACAAACTAGCCAAATTTGCAAAAGCCGGCATGCAATCGGTTGCAAGACGCAAAATACCATCGCTAGCTCGTTTGTTTCTTCTACTTTACACGACAATCTCTAGGGCAACAACATCTAAGAGCTTGCAAATTAAGAGGCTGAGTTGGTTTTGGAAACCAGAGCAGACAGATACATGGTTATCTGCTCCCAGTCTGATACATCCCATCCATCATGAGATAAATCTTGCACCCAACAGATAGCACAGCCACCGACTTGGCCGCAATCAGTCGGTCTTCATTGCCTCCGCATGATAGGATTCCAGGTCTTTGTCCAGGTCATCTGCGCTTTTCTCTGCCCCCTTCCTACCCCGACCGCGGACCCGGCCCCGGAACTGACCGCGGCCCCTGCCTCGGCCCTGGAACTGAGCCTGTGACGGAGCATAGCCCCTGCCTCCGCCTCGTCCCGCTTGGAAAGCACCACGTCCAGCTTGGAATGCACCACGATTCAACCTGGTGGTAGGATTACTGGAACGGCAGATTGAGAGTGAGAAAATTTAAAAAGATTAAAACCAAACACAACAATTCCTGTCTGTTTTGAGGGCATCAACTCAAAGAAACAACATGACTAAAATAGATACATACATCTGAAATAGCAATTTGTCCAATGGCACGGGCAACATGGCTGCTTCATGCTATAAATTTAGTAACATGCATGATCTGAACCTTTTGTGTCATGTTTTTTTTCTTGAAAGAAAGAAAATGCTCACTAATCACAGTTGATCACGCAAGTTGAGAGCAGAATGTGTCAAAAGAAATTTATTCATAGGTCCTAGTATTGCTGGTAATAAACAGCTAACAATACAAACAACGACACAAGGATAAACTACACGAGCCAAATAATTGCTAGTAACAAACTGAATTGCCACATTAAAAGTCATCAAAATCATTAGAAGCTTTACCTCAAAGGCCTAGTGCTGGAACCACCACCACGCCGACCCGTTTCAGGCCTGAAATGTAACATTTGTTCAGATACAACAAAATAGTGTGGATATATGACCACATACACACACCAAAAATACTGCTAACTAAAAAAATATGTAAAAACATAGTTAACAACCGTTTGTAATGCAGGAGTTTAACAGGAAACAGTTCAAGTCCGATAGGATTCAATAAAAAATCTCATATTCCAAACAGGCTCTTACAACTTGGATCTGCTTACTGGCAAATGATTTGCACTTGTGGTAATCGAACTTCAGTAAATTTGACAACTACATGACTAAAATGCAGAAGTTGCTGATCAGACAAATAGAAGATGGCAGATTAGCATGAAATTGGTTGACAAACAAAAAAAGGAGAGGGTGGTTTCCACTGTGGGCAAGCAATTAGTGTTAAAAACATTGGACAAAGAAACAATGCATTGGCATAGGCTGAGGCTGAGGCAGAGCGGTGATCCAGCTGATGTTTTAAGTTACATACTAGAAGAGAAAACCAGCAAAGTTCAGGCAACATAAGAACATCACTGAACTCGTCAAAGCAAAATATCCAACACGCCCATCGAACACACTTCTGGTGGCAGATGTATAGAACATTGAAAAAAAATCATGAATGGTGAATTAGGCAAATTTGAAATTTTCACTCACGTCATAACAACCGTTCTCGTAGCTCTACCATTAGATGCCCCGACAACATTTATACGAGGTGTCATAGACAAACCCAGGTCACTTCCAATGACCTCAATCTTCATAGATTTTCCATCAAGCAGAACATTATTATAACGTTTCAATGCAGCAATTGCATCACTCCTCCTTGTAAATACCACCTCCGCTGTGCCCTTCAAAAAATAAAAATAAAAATAAAATAGTGAGTACAAAATGTTTCTAGATAAATAATAAATACAAACAAGTATTCAAGTAAACTTAATCTAAAACTATAAACTTATTGTCTTCACTAGCTAAAAAGATAAGGTATAGGCATGCATTCAACCATCTTTTGCACCCAAGGTAAAAATACGAGAAGAAACTAACTAAATACTAGACCTATATTTCCTCTTCTACGTTAAGTCTCCCTCGTTAAAAGACGCACACCAATACAAGTGATGTCCAATAACAACAGCTACAAAGTAGGCTTTTAACTAAAAAAATAGAATAAGGATATGCAAACAAGAACTAATCCCAGCGGGGCGTTTACCTCGCCAACACTTAGATCCAGCTCTACCCAAATTTCTTTGGTTCACCCCAACATTACCCACTTGTTTGACTTGCCCTTTCCTTATCCAAATGATACCAAATGCAAGATAATAGATTTTCTAACAAGTTGTCATCGCTAACATATAATTAAGCTGTGAATATATATTCATCTAGAGCAAACAGAAACTGCTGAAGGGACAACGCAAAAAGGTTTCAATATCCTCTGAAAGCAACTCAACATATATGTATCATTTTTACTCTCCATATAGTATTAAAATGGTGAACTTTTCATTCAAGGTGAAGTAAAAAAAAAAATAAGTCACTTTGAGTTTTCATATAGAACATATGATGCATAGAAATTTCTTTAAAAGTAGGCTAAATATGCTCAAGACTTCAAGCTGAAATGCCAAAAGAGTTACGAACATTTTGGCGACCATAACCATCAAAGTGAACAGCAAAGCGTTTCAAATGACCAACTTCTGAAAACAGCTCCTGAAAGGCAAATTAAAAATAGGTTAGTGTAATAGTTAATATATAGCAATCTAGGACTGGTAAATTCAGGCTGTCTACTTGCTTCACCAACCTTTATATCCTCATTGGAAACACGATAGTCCAAGTTTGAAATGTACAATTTTGTACCAGTTTCGATTCCACTAGCCGCCATACTATCACTAAATAGATCAGGTCTCCAGGTCATGTCTTTGGTTCTGCTAAAAGACTGAAAAATGCCAAATGACCAGCATGTGAGGAAACATGTCTGTCATAGAAGAAGGCCACCTCAAACTTTTGAGATGATCATGATAACTATTAGGAACCACTTGGAATATGCATCAACCATTGTGTAGCAACAAGCTACCGAAGAACAGCCAAGCTATGAAATACTGCATAAAGCTAATGATTGAGAGGAAAAGAGTTCCAACAATATCACATATTTCGAAAGCCAAATATATAAATCGCTTAAGCTCTTCCTCAGGAGACAGCCCAGAAGCACACCACTGGAGTACAGTCCAGAACTGTCTGAGGAGCAGCACATTGCAGTTCCAATAACCATTAGTGTCTCATGTACCATACACATCGAATCATGGAACTCCATAAAGTTTCAAACATAGCAACAAGATCAGCAGAGACTCTTGCTTCAGTGCCACATTAACCAGACACATAAAATTGCAAGGATTGCATGAATTTTCTTTTTCATGTATTTCCCCCTTCATGTGTTTGATGAACAGGTGGTATCCTTCAAAGTATCCGTTAGATGTATTCATCACAGTTACTTCTGTCACCCATAAATGAAAGCTTGGCGGTGCTCTACCCAACAAAGTATTCATCAGAATACCAAAGTTAATTCTGCCCCTCTACATGATCAATGAGATGCTCTAGCCAACAAAGGCCCCATTAACAGTAAACAACACTGTTACTACTGCTCCTCCATATAAAGATCTCAGGGATGCTCTCCACTCTCATCATTCAGTTTTCTACTTTATTCAGGAATCTGACCATGAACAAAAATGAAGTGACAGGTTTGGCCTTGCCTTAGCAATAATGCGTGCAGATGGTCGAGCGTTAATCCCAAGTGGTCCTCGAGGAGGAAACCCTGATCTCCCACGCATGGCATATCCACCTCGTCCTCCTCCTTGAAAACGCTCACTACCCCTATCTCCACCTCTTCTTGCATAAAATGACATCCTGAGTTGTTTCAGTCTACAGCAGATAAGACAAGTCTTGAACAATACAATGACAATCTGCAAAACAGATAATAGCTTCAAGAGTTAGAGATGAACATTGCTCTATAATCCAAACCCATAAGAAACTAAACAAGCATGTAAGTTGTAACAGAAGATGAATTTACAATGCTGCCAACTGTAAGGGGGGAAATGCAGATAACATGCCTGCTCCATTAAAATACATCCATATGTATACATAAATAACAAAAGTAAAACTTATCAAGCAGCAAATGCAAATAAAAAAAGGACAACAAGCAGAAAATGCAAATAAGAGAAGGCAAACAAGTAGCAAATGCAGTTATTAAAACAAGAATAAAGAAAGCGTTGGGCGTTAATTTTGCATTTTGCCACCGCCTAGTGCTTATATCGCCTAAGTGCACGCCTACACGATTAAGCGCTAGGCATTTTGTTGTCCCCAAGCACCTAGGCACACTTAAGCGCACGCCTAGGAGCATTTTTTTATACTGATAAAAAAAAGAACGACCTGCATCAAAAGGATTATACTAATCATAATAAATACTTCGGTAGAAAGATCCAATCCAAAGAAATCTCCAGAGTTTGGTGCCAATCATAAACAAATGATAGCCAACCTGGCACTATCAAGACAATGCACTAATGAATTATTCATGCATCTTAGTATCTGTACTAATAATACTATTCCAATGTTTACAGAGGAAAACATTTGTTTACAGAGGGAGTATACTATTTACAACTTACTACAACATTAAATCTGGTAGGATTTCTAAAGCTATCACAGATTTCTGTAGGCAGGGTTAGATCACACTGTGCATAAGCAATGCTTGGAAAGAACTTGTGAGCCAGATAATTCCCCGGTCAGGACACACTATTTGGGAATCACCATTTTTGAGTATCCAGGAAAAACGAATTCAAACCACCAACAGCGTGTCCGAACTGACAAGAACCAGGAGGTTGTACACAAATGTCTTACTGTAGATCCTAACCCTGACTCCAGGGTTCCGGTGTCAGCGTCAGTGTGCGTGGGTTTGTAACCGATCTGAATTATCAATGAAGAAATAAGTTATCAGTGTCCTCCTCTCTGTCATCTTCCTCCCAAATCTTCTCTCTTCTGACCCCTGCTGTTCTTCGCCAGATCCGCTACACCAAACCCAATCAAATCATAGGCTAGGCCATGACATACATCAATCCCCTCCTATCTGCATCTAGAATTTAACCCACGAGCGCACAGGCATAAGCGGATGCTGCGGCTCAGTGGCAAGCTACTGCACAACCCAGCAAGCCACGAATTGCAACCTAAATCCGCCGCACTCCCTCGCCCAGCAATGTTCGAACTGTCAATCCCAGCGGACACTGCCCGACCAAAGCGGATCGAACAAGGAAACAACACGAGCACCGGGTGAGTCGAGCTAGGGGGCTGGGGTTTCGCTCGAATCAAAACCCTAGCTAGACCCTCGTCCAGTGGCGGCGGACGGAAGAAAATTAGAGGTTGCGCGGACGGGTATGGCCTGTACGCACCTGTGCTGCCGCCGACGCTTCTGCCGCACCGGTGCTGCTGCCGCCGTCGCCGTCAACCGTCGCCGCTGCTGCCTGGCGGCGCTGGCTGTCTCTTGGGGAGTCGGGAGGAATTGGTCTCTCTGTTCGCTCGTCAGCTCCAGGCTGAAGCTAGCGTTGGTCCAGTCCAGCCAAGGTCAGCTCACGGCCCAAATAATATCGGCCTACCGGGCCCTTCCTGCCACGGTGCAACCCATTTTCCGGGGATGGTTTCTCCGAAATCACTATTATTAAGGGTACCGTGTTTCTCAAAAAAAAACTACGTATTATTAAGGGTACCTCTGGTAAAGGTCACTCACACCTTGTATAGCATTTTTTTTCTAAATGCGGTACAATTAAGTCACTCATATACATGAGCATACACTCACCCCTATGAACGCATGCACACACACTTCTCTAGCGTTGACAAATGACACATCATAGGTGAGACACTTATTGCCTTCTCTTAAACGGCATGTCCGAATCACAAATTGTTGTCATCATTGTGTTTTGGCGTTTAGATCTTTGAAACTAAATCCCATATTAATAAATTTGGATGATTTTTTCCGAAATAGAAGCAAAAAATGGAACCCAGAAAAGCACAAAAACAGGGGGAAACAAAATTGAATAGAAACTAAAACAAGAAACCAGAAGCACAACCATGCTCCACACGGAAACAAATTTTGTGTTTCTTTTTACTTTTCTGAAAACACAATTATGCTTCACTGTGAAGCACAACTGTGCTTTTCACTTTCGAGAAGCACAATTTTCTGAGCACAGCTATGCTTTTTTTCACTTTTCGGGAAGTACATGTGAGCTTTGTCGTGTAGCATAGCTATGCTATGCTTTTCACTTTTCAAGAAGTATAGTTTGAAGCACAACTGTCCGCTACAGGAAGCCCTAGAGGGTACCCGTTGATTAGTTGCCTCGGATTTCTTTCTTGGTAGTTTTTGATGTACTGGACTAGATTCTTTTCCTCCTTCGAGAGGTATTCATCAAGGAAATCAGAGAAGTTCTAAACTTGTATTCCAATGCCTCGGATCAAAGAGTAAATTTGGAGAAATTTTCTGTATTCTTTAGCAAGGGTTGTCCCAATGACTTGAAGGCTGAAGTGAAGCAAGTTTTAGAGGTACAATCAGTAGCACTTATTGAATAAAAAATACCTCAATATGCCTACAGAGGTGTGAAGATCGAAGAATGGTGTATTCAGGTATGTGAAGGATCGATTGTGGAAAAGAATAAAAGGGTGATTGAACAATTATTTTTTGTGCCTGGAAAGGGGGGTTCTTACAAAAATCAGTAGCACAAGCTTTGCCCACATAAGCTATGGGGTGCTTCAAACTTCCTAGGGGGCTTGTGTGAACACACTGACTCCGAGTTGAGAAAGTTTTGGTGGGGAACCAAGGAAGGTAAAAGGAAAACAACTTGGATTTCACGGAAAGGACATGTGTGAACCAAAGTATTTGGGAGGAATGTGGTTTAGGAAAATTGAGTTGTTTAACTTGGCGTTATTGGCAAACAAGGATGGAGAATTCTTCAGGAAATCAAATTATCGAAAAGCTCGGATCCTTAAGGTTGCATATTTTTCCAATACGGATTTCTTCAATCCATAATTGGGGCTGCGACCGTCATAGATTTGGAGATCAATCCTAGAGGGAAGAGATATCTTGAAACAAGGACTAATAAAGGAGAATTGGGGGGGAGAGAAACCACTCACATCTAGAACGACAATTTGTTACTAAGGAATGACATGATGAGGCCTTTTGCACTAGTAAAAGAGGATTGCCCAACTAGGGTATGTGAATTAACTCACCAAGCATCTAGGGCATGGAATATGGAGATGTTGCAGTACCATCTTCTCCTTGTTGATGTGGAGGTAGAACGTCAAATTCCACTACCGTTGACCAACATGGAGGACTGCTGGGCGTGGACAGTGGAGAATTTTGGGACCTTTTTGGTATGCAGTGCATACCATCATACGCATAACAAAAGAGAAGCTTGGCTTGATGGCAGCTCTTGAAGTTCTAGTATGAAGAAGGAGGAGATAGCTTGGACAAAACTTGGAGACATAAGATCCCGGGCAAGACAAAGGTCGCGTGGAGGCCGGCAAGGCAAAGTCTGTCTACAGTCGATGTTTTGTACCACAGAAATATGTCTACCGAAAATAAGTGTATGTTCTGTGAAGAGAGGATTCTTGGAGGCATTCTTTGTACCACAGAAAAATGTCTACCAAAAATGATGTGATAACAAGATGCCAACTAGGTTCTTCAGATAACTGTAATGCATTGACAAGTGAAAAGGATATCAATACTAGAGAAACTAATGTAGTACAGATCAAAGTTGGTGTGTGATAATCTATGTAGGTTTTTTTAGAACTTGTCAACACTAAACAGATGTATCTAAGTTAGTCTAATAATATATTCAAGTAAGAAAGAGACCTCTGAACAGAAAACAAGTTATCTCGAAAGGAAGATGATGTTGTAGGTGTGCATGATTAATCTTCTTTGATAGCTTATGAACATAAGCTAAAGGTATGCACTATTTGTCTTTATGAAATTTTATTATACTTGCATTATATGTTTTTATTTGAACTTTTGCAGTTTAATCTACAATAATCATTTATTTTGTATTTTGAATGTCTCTGCAATGCATTAGATGGCTGGCATATGAACCTATACAAGAGGGATTAGCATGCTCATGTAAATTGACACATTGTACTCATATGTCATCATTAGAATCAAAAAGTGCCAACTGATAATGGAAGAACTCCTCTTATTGCATAATAAAGTAAGGAAACCATTTGATACAACCACACCGAGCAAGCGCCCAGCCTCTGCATAACAAGATGCACACAGACAACACATCTAGACAAAAGAAAAATAAACCATTTTACTGGAAAAGGGGGGGAAACTAAGATGGAGGAAGTATTATCTGAAACTACACCGCCACCCATGGTTGAAGAAAACCTCTATGCCCGTAAGCTTCAGCCAAGTAGACACCATGGAAAATAGGTCTCTATCACCCGGTATCTTCAAAATAGACCAAGTATGGAGCCGGTATGTACATGCGTGAATAACTAGCACGAGAGTTGAAACACATTTTTTAATTAAAAACCACATCATTCCTAGAATGCCACAGAGTCCAACACGAGGCTCCCCCCCCCCCCCAACAAATATGTGAATGGAACTTTTTGTCAATACCCCTCAACTAGTTGACAATCATATTATGTGCGCTATTGGATGGCTAGATGTTTGAAGCTATATGGCCTATGGACCATACCAAACAAGCATGCTTACATTCAAAGAATGTGTGTTTAATGGACTCGTTACGAGGACAAAAGGCACAATGCTTACTACCTTTCTAGTTTCAACATGCGAGGTTGTCCTTACTCAAGACTATCCTTTGATGCATGAACCATAGGAATATCTGAGACATAGTTTTAGCTTCCACGGTTTTTATTATCCACATATACATCAGTGTGAGCCATCATCATGTATAACAATTTTATGTCAAACTTTCCATTCTATTGTGAGTTTCATTTGAAAATGCCAGGCTCATTAGACAACTCGATGGGCTCCAAGTGTCATTCCATGTTGCAAGGTGGGATGTCAATAAACCCTACGGAAAGAAACATGCTCGGTTTGTCCCAAGACATGTGCCATTAAAAAATGGTTATTCATAAGGCTATTGTAATAAAGAGTTGCAATTGAAAACCCCAACTAATATAAGAGTGAACTTTAGAGGAGGTTTTTGTATATTGGCCAGAGACGGTTTCCCGTTCCGCATCTAAGCATGTGTCATTAATATTTGTAGTATGAGAGGCGGATGGATAACCACATGTAATGATTTCACACTACAAGCGGTTTCCAAAGGCAAACGACCTTCAATACTTTGAACACTAGAGATGTAACTTTTCTTTTAGAACCACCTCCAATTCACCAACATTTCATGCGGTTTCTGGAACATAACTTTCTGTATTTCCATATACGAGGTGGAATTTTGGTTTTTCTTTCGGCCAACACTCATAATACAACAACTATTTCCATTTCGGAGGTGGAAGTCTAGATTTTTGTTGCGGCTTGCTCTCATATACACTCACAAAATTTCACAATACATCCATATTCATCTCATAATTGCATTGCATTGCATTTCATACATTCATATATGTCCAAATCAGAAGTTGCAGATTTCACATTCTAGTCAGTGCTTCAACTCAATGGGAATGGCTTGGGGTGGTGAGTTCAGTAAAGACCTCAGCTTCTCGGATTGGAGGCGAAAATCGGTGACACAATCACACATGTAATACACATAAGTTTGTGCAAGGGGTGCGGTAGGCATTGAATATCATTTTAATAAATGCAGACAAGTTCAAATAGATGGCAAACTTATAGATGTTGCAGTGCGCTTCCGACTAATCTTGTTTGTGCAGTGCACATAAATTATAAATTAGAGTCACGTGACCGATGATCAGTTTGCCCCATCTCCCCGTGCGCTTCTCCTATCGGGGCGACATATGCCACATGATCAGGCAAAGGTGAAGGCATACGCATGTCCACTTGGAAAGGAGGCGAGAATGCAATGACACCAATGGGGTGAGAAGGTGACCGCGGAGCAGGAGCCCGGACAATGGAATTCATGAGTTGTTCGGGGAACGACCATACCGCCCGATCGGGGGAAGTTGTAAATATGCATCAGTTGCAGGACCAGGAAGATAGAAAGGCCATCTTTCTCTCTCTCACACACACTCTCTATATGTTCCTTAATTAAGCGGAGCGTACACGTCAGCAATTTGCTTACGTGGCACACAAGTAAGCTATGGTACCATGAGAGAGAGAGAGAGAGAGAGAGAGAGCGAGCGCTATGTTAAGTATAGCTGACGAAGGGTTTGCAATTTCCATTGCAGACCGCAATCAAAAAAGGAAAAAATGAGTTCCCGGACGTGACAGTAACCGACAATGCAAGCTGAACTCAGGTCGGTCGATTCCGTGGCGGCCACGTACGTCGGTTCCCGCTCGCTATATATGTACCCCCACCGCGACGCCGTGAAGCCTCCATCCAGAGCCCCGGCGGCCAGCCATCGACTCGATCCAGCCGACTCGCTCGATCTCCGATCAGATCGGCCGAGGAAGCTTGATCGATCGATCGCCGCCGTTGCCACGCACGCTCGTAGCGCCATGGAGCCGAAGAAGGACTACAGCACGGCGATCCTGGAGCGCAAGAAGGCGCCGAACCGGCTGGTGGTGGACGACGCGGAGGGCGGGGTCGCCGTCGACAGCTCGACGGTGGCGCTGAGCCCCGGCACCATGGACGCGCTCGACCTCTTCAACGGCGACGTGGTGGCGCTCCGCGGCAAGCGCCGCCGCGAGACCGTCTGCTACGCCGCCAAGGACGCGTCGTGCCCCGACGGCCTGGCGCGCGTCAACCGCGTCGTCCGCGGCAACCTGCGCCTCCGCCTCGGCGACCTCGTCACCGTCGTCCCCTGCCCCGGCGTCAAGGACGCCGCCCGCGTCGCCATCTCCCCCTTCGAGGACTCCGTCGACGGCATCAGCGGCAACCTCTTCGACGCCTACGTCAAGCGTAAGTCCTCTCTCTAGTAACCGTCGTCAACCATTTCTTGAGCTGTCGATTGATTCTTGCGTCTTCTTGAGCTGTTGATTGATTCTTTCTGCTCTGCGCGTGGATGGATGGATTTGCAGCCTACTTCATTGGCGCGCGGCGGCCGGTGCGCAAGGGCGACCGGTTCGTGGTGCACGGCCACATGCACGCCGTGGAGTTCAAGGTGGTTGACACGGACCCCGACGAGTGCGTCATCGTGGCGGCCGGCACGCAGGTCTTCTGCGACGACGCCAGCCCGGTCAAGCGGGAGGACGAGGAGAGGCTCGACGGCCCGGGCTACGACGACGTCGGCGGCGTCCGCAAGCAGCTCGCGCAGATCCGGGAGCTGGTCGAGCTGCCGCTGCGCCACCCCAAGCTCTTCAAGACGCTGGGCGTGAAGCCGCCCAAGGGGATCCTGCTCTACGGCCCGCCCGGCACCGGCAAGACGCTGCTGGCGCGCGCCATCGCGGCCGAGTCGGGCGCCAACTTCGTGGTCGTCAACGGGCCGGAGATCATGTCCATGATGGCCGGCCAGAGCGAGGACAACCTGCGCGAGGTGTTCGCCGAGGCCGAGGCCCAGGCGCCGTCCATCATCTTCATGGACGAGATCGACGCCATCGCGCCCAACCGCGAGAAGACGCACGGCGAGGTGGAGCGCCGCGTCGTGTCCCAGCTGCTCACGCTCATGGACGGCCTCCGCCCGCGCGCGCAGGTCATGGTCATCGGCGCCACCAACCGCCCCAATAGCCTCGACCCCGCGCTCCGGCGCTTCGGCCGCTTCGACAAGGAGATCGACATCGGCGTGCCCGACGAGGTCGGCCGCCTCGAGATCCTCCGCATCCACTCCAAGGACATGCCCCTCTCGGACGACGTCGACCTGGAGCGCATCGGCAAGGACACGCACGGCTTCGTCGGCGCCGACCTCGCCGCGCTCTGCTCGGAGGCGGCCTTCCAGTGCATCCGCCAGAAGATGGACGTGATCGACCTCGAGGCGGACACCATCGACGTGGAGGTGCTCAACTCCATGTCGGTGATCATGGACGACCTGGTGCACGCCAAGGAGGTGACCAAGCCGTCGGCGCTGCGGGAGACGGGGCTGGTGGAGGTCCCCAAGGTGTCGTGGGAGGACGTGGGCGGCCTGGAGGACGTCAAGCGGGAGCTCCAGGAGACGGTGCAGTACCCGGTGGAGCACCCGGAGATGTTCGAGTTCTTCGGCATGGAGCCGTCGCGGGGCGTGCTCTTCTACGGCCCGCCGGGCTGCGGCAAGACGCTGCTGGCCAAGGCCATCGCCAGGGAGTGCAAGGCCAACTTCATCAGCGTCAAGGGCCCGGAGCTGCTCACCATGTGGTTCGGCGAGAGCGAGTCGAACGTCCGCGACCTGTTCGACAAGGCGCGCCAGTCGGCGCCCTGCGTCCTCTTCTTCGACGAGCTGGACTCGATCGCCGTCAAGCGCGGCAACAGCGTGGGCGACGCGGGCGGCACGTCGGACCGGGTGCTGAACCAGCTGCTCACGGAGATGGACGGGATCAACGCCAAGAAGACGGTGTTCGTGATCGGGGCCACCAACCGGCCGGACATCATCGACCCGGCGCTGCTCCGGCCGGGGCGGCTCGACCAGCTCATCTACATCCCGCTCCCCGACGAGGCGTCGCGGCTGCAGATCTTCAAGTCGTGCCTGCGCCGGTCCCCGCTGTCCAGGCGCGTCAACCTCCCGGACCTGGCCCGCTCCACGGCAGGGTTCAGCGGCGCCGACATCACGGAGATCTGCCAGCGCGCGTGCAAGCTGGCGGTGCGCGACGTCATCCAGAGGAGCTCGCTCGTCGGCAAGGCCGCGGCCATGGCCGGCGCCGAGATCACCCGGAAGCACTTCCTGGGGGCCATGGAGCACGCGAGGCGGAGCGTCAGCGACCTGGACGTGCTCAAGTACGAGTACTTTGCTCGCAAGTTCAAGCAGGGCGGGAGCTTCGAGGAGGAGGCGCCGCAGCCGCAGGTAGCAGGCCCGCCGCAGGGGCATTTGGAGCTCAAGGCCGCGGAGGACGTCGACGCTTCCATGGACGAGGATTCGCTCTACTGAGGCAAAACATCTAGGATTTGTAATTTGCAGATTTGAACAGCATGGTTCTGCTTTACTTTTACATAGTTTGCGAGAACTTTGCTACGGCTTGTGCTGTGATGAGGCAAGTTATCTCGGATGAACACGCGTGTTAGTTGTTCATCTTTGTTCATTTCAGAGGCATATTTGTTCAATCTTTTCTCAAACATGAAAGATATTGGTATTGATATGATTCTACGAAACGTGCCAAGAGCCGTGAAAGAAATACATAAACACGTACAATGACCTGAATATGTTTACACATGAAGATATCCATGAATGAATTACATAAAGCTGCAATGCATTTCTTCTGTCCTAAAACTCTTTACACGAATTTGGCACAAATCGAAATATAGATATGTTGTGAGTAGCAGATGGCTCTACCCATCTGTTCAATTCCAGGCTCCTGGATCATAGAAGAAGAAAAAACAGGACGTGCACATCAGCTCAGAACGACAGTTGCCACAAATCCCCACAGAAATAATATAATGATGTCATGGTAGATCATAATATGGTTCACTATTGTTGGCACTTACCCAAACATTGAATTAGACTCGGGAACACTGCAACTTCTGACCAAGAGAAGGGGACGCCTTTGGTTGAAGGTATTGCTCGGATTTCTTAACTTTGGGGTGAAAACCCAATGGCGCTTAAGCATCGTTTTCTTTCAGGAGGCGTTGTTGAAGAATCTTTCCCGTTATCCTTGTGATGTCAAGAGATGGTTGGTGCACATGATCGTTGTTTTGCTTGTCTCAGATTTTTTCCCCTCCGCCTAGCCATAACTTTGGTCCTGTATGAGTCTCCTCTTTGTCGCAGTGATTCGTTGTGTGTGTGCATGGTGTTTGGTTGTGTGTAACGTAGTCATGTAGACCAGGTGCATGTTCATTGTGTTTTGTATCCCTTTGATGCTTCAGTTTGAGTCAATAGAATCCACCTTTTGTTAAAAAAAGGAAACATGGAACTATCCCGTATGGTGATTATACCACATGTTACATCCTAATATTTTCCTAATTTTATTATAATAATGTGGAGGAAAACAAGACAATAAGATACCCTTGACTGTGTGTAGAACATCCACCCCTATATCATACTGTAGTTATGAATTGATGAAAGGCTCATTGATCTTAGACTCCTTGATCCTCCCCATTTGGGCCTAACGTGAGGCCAAGCCTTCGATGGTTTAAGCAATAGCAGAAAAATTGAATAGACAAACAACATGAGCTATAGTGCAGTAGAAACTATAAAGCATACCATGCAATTTACTCAACTACAATTGGGCTAAAATGAAGATAAATAGAAGCTTATTTGCCACTGCAACTATGGAATGCTAGCTTATTTTAGTTTCATCATATATGTTGCCTATGCAAGTGTTGTTTTTGTGCACATACAAAGGAATTGTACACTTCATATCATAGCACAAACTGAATGCTAATTTATAGCTTTAGTTTCTGTAAAATCCATGATCTGGCAGTTTTAAAATGCACCTAGGGAGAAACTCATGGTTTGTAAGCACCCTAATTTTGGCACATCAACATATGAAGGTGAACCTAATATCATTTCCTACCTCCAACAAGTATATATCAAATCCATGTTTACCTCATGTAGTGAAAAAGTGAGTTATGAGGACAATGAAGTCATACATGGCCAGTTTAAAGAAATCAAGAATTGTTGTAAGTAAGTTAGTAACAGGGCATACTTGCATATACCCGAGGGATACATAATAGAATTAGATGCCATATAAGTTATGGGCAGAGACCATTAATATATATCATAATTGAATTCGAAAGCAAACATCTACAACTCTTATTCAAATCAAAGAAGAGCACCTATCATCGAGAGCGGCCTGGAAAGACAAGATGCAATGAGACAAGAAACCACTGTGGTGGCAAAAACATACTTTTTGGGTTCACAAAGAGCAACCATGGGCGGTAAGTCGGAGCTCACCTGATAGTGTTTCATCTTTGTGAGGACGAACTTCTACTTCCATCTGGCAACCATTGTGGGCTGCCTGTCGCAAGAATTAGAAGGAAATTATGTGTTACACCAAAGGCAAAACCTCTACCCATGAGAACTACAACATTGAGTTGCTTTTTCTCATTTTACCAATTCCTCCACATATCATATTTCCATGTGCAAGTAAATATTACAATTTATTGTACTTCCCACACCCGAGGAGCTGAAGGGATGGAAAGTCAAATCCTTCATGGATCAGCAAAATAGAAGTTACTATCCTAAGTATCCTAGAAACTAATTTGGGCAATCAATTTCTCTAAGATAATAATAAAAATGCATCTTAGAACTTTAGAAGTGCATCAGTGTTTTACTAGGCCATTTCTTGAGAGAAATTCGAAGGGGCACGCAGGGGGCGCGCACACACTTTGTGGGCCACATATCTGTGCCATGATTTGGAAACCTGATTTCGCACTTCCCACACAAAGTTCCTATTCAGCTTATGTTATGGAACTTAAAAACTTATGAATAAATCATTTATAATCATCTACCGTTATAAGTTTTACTATAAAAAAAACTTAAAGCAGACATGAAGATGTGCAGAATATGCAAATCTAAGTTTTCTAATCGTGGTGCAGACGCGCGACCCAAAAAGTGTGTGTGTGTGTGTGTGTGTGTGTGTGTGTGGGCGCGCGCGCTCCATATTATCCTAACCAGCCTATCCATGTGCACGAACAACTAAAATGCTTTTATTCAGAGCTAACCTAGCAGCTAATTTACAAACCATTGGCCATTTGAACAAAGGAAGATCGAATAGTGTAGGTCCCGGGCTCCATGGAGCCTGGTATGTTTCAAAAATTGAAATTAAAGTTTCAAGAAATTCAAATTTTTTTCTGCAAAAACATATGCATGTTCTCTAGTGTATGTAAAGTTTCATAAAAAAATATAATAAATTGTAGGCTAGACAAAAATGATAAATTCTGTCCCAAAAGCAACAAAAGATATGCCCATTTTGGTTCATACATTTATGTTTTTGTATATGTCGCATATAAATGCCTATTCTTCAAAATTCGCACACACATACAACACATCTGTTACCATGGAAAAAATACAACACATCTGTATATATACATACAAATAATAATAATAATAATAATAATAATAATAATAATAAATATAAAAATAAGTTTGCCTGCTCTTTCAGTCAATTTTCGGGCTACATTGTTGCACGTGTCACAGGAGGGGCACAACGTACTAGAGAACTACTGAGAAGTGGAATCCAGCCCACACACTGCCAAGGCGAAACTACTTCACAGACGACATTTGCTTGCACGATGCTGAGCCGATGCCAAATCCAACAACTTTCTGTACATTGGCGTCTTGAATGGATGGTGTGAGATGGAGTGTCGTGCTGAAATCGTCTGTGAATGTCGTCTGTATAGCAGTTCTCCTGCCAAGGACACCTGCATGTGGTTGATGCATGGAACAACTAGGTCTCTTGACATATTTCAATGTTGCAAAAATCTTTGTTGTGCGGGAGATTAATCAAGGTTGTGAATCAAGGGGCGACTACTGCATGGTTCTCAAGGAGATGATTATTTGGCGAGAGAATTTCAGGTGTCCATCTTTAGACACAAACAGCGCCAGTCAAATGATGATGCTCATAATCTAGCTAGAACTGCCACATCCCTCTTTTAGTGAATCAATAAAGCTCGGCCGTTACACTAAAAAAGCTAGATCTCTTGATCAATCAAAATTAAGCAAGCGATGGTAATGGGTACGTTTGTCTAGTTTAGCATGCTTACTAGAGGCTTCTCAGGCACATCGTTTCAGTGAGCAGTCACGTTACTTTGATGAACAATCATGCCTCTATCCTCATGTGCTAATGTTGTGCTAATCAAGCATGGGTCACAACAACTGCATGGCAGTCTACTACTAGTACTCACTATTACTAGAATTCAACACTTGAAAGACATAACTACTTAAAATTTAAAAATCATTTGAAAAAACATATACATGTTTTCTAACTATATGTAAATCTTCATTAAATAAACCACTATTTGCAGGCTATACAAAAAGAAAAAATATGGCCCAAATACAACAATGAAAATGCTTATGTACCTGTATTTTTTTTGTACACCACATATGAATATATATGCTAATGAAAATTAGTATGTGTATGCTACAAATATATTTTGATGTGCATACTTTTTAAGGTACGGAAAAAAGTATTTTGGCTGAAAATAATAATAGCGGGCTTCATGGAGCCAGTCCCCCAAATGCACTTTCCTTTATTGCTAGTAATTTATGCACGCACACAAACTAGGCATGCAAAGCATTGTATAACCATGGTCATGTATATATTTTTCTCTGGCACATATATTTATTTTCACACACATACACATTAATTATAAATATTAATATAGAGGGAAAAGCCAACATTAAAACTCTTCAGTCTACAAATCATCATGCTAAGTATCTTAATTAAAATCGCACAATGAATTACACTGCTTGTATCAAATTTCTAAAATATTCTCACACTATGGGCTTTAATATGTGGAAATAAGATCAACACAATGACCTAGTTAAACACAATGCGCTGCAAATCAAAGTAAGGAGGAAAGAATTCTAGGAGTAGTTTTATCTGATAAGAGGAATATAAATGACAGAAAAAAAGCAATGAAAATATATTTTTCTTTGTAAGAAGGAATTATTGCGGTAGTTTATCTCTAAAAGATTCAACAAATAATTAAAAAATTACAATATTATACAACTATATGGACAAATTAGATATATTGAGGGTATCTGATTTGTCCATAGAAGCTGTAATATGTATACACCTGTGTACTTAGAGTTTAAACATGAGGGCACGCATGTTGGACATTGATTATCTCTCGTCGCATCAAAATTGAATTGATTCTCACCTTGATGATGTGGCTACCTCATCTCTCCCACTCTCTCTCACATACAGATACAAGTACACGGACACACTTGAAAACACGCGCGAGCGCACACACACTCACACACCTGCACCAAAAGCAAGCAAGCGCCGCGCGCACACTACCCGGAATGATGATATGTCCTGTGTGCTGCCACATAGAACAATCTACTGGAAGGATAAATTCTCAAACAGAGTTTGCCCAGCATGTATGTCAAACCTATAGAAGGAAAAGTAACCAGATTGGCATGAGGTTCTCCGTAGCTATCACCAGATCTTTCCATTTATCATTTGCAGGTCTGCATTTACTGAAACCAATTCAATAAGAAGCGGGTATACACAAATAAGTGTTGCAGTGTCAAGAACAAAACATATAAAAACGTTGGACATGTAGAACTCTACTCTACACATGAGAAATTGCAGCACCAAACCCGCTTGTTCCCTTTTGGGATCCCATCAGTTGGCAAGCCAGATGATTTCAGATCAACAAGAACAAGAATATATATTACATGCCATATACAACTTGATGCACTGATATAGAGATCTTGTACAGTGGGTATTGGATGATGCCCATCGTCGATTTGAATGCAGGGGTATTTTTGGTAATTCACATTTGGATGTTATATATATTTGAATAATGTAAAAAACAAATTGAAATTGTCAATTGATTAAAAATACTAATTTTCAAAAAATGATCACTTTTAAAACTATATTTGTATATATACAGTTTTTTAAAAGAATTGTATTTTTTATAAATAAAGAATGATCGCTTTTAAAAATTATTCAAATTTGGAAAAATGTTCATGTATTTTTAAAAATAAGCTCGGATAAAAAATTATTACCATTTTTGGTAACTCCCGAGTTTAATGAATGTGAAACGAAAGAAACAAAACAAAAGAAGAGAGAGAGAGAGAGAGAACCAAGGAGATAAAGCGGAATAAACCGGGAAAAGAATCGTTTGACCAACCGGAGCGCTCGATTGAGTGCTGGCAAATCCTAAACGCCGTCCGTAGCGCCCGTTATAGGCTTAACGGTACAGGGCGCACACCCCTCCTCCGCGATGGGCCAAACCGATTTTCATCCTTTTTCCTTTTGTAAACCGGTGCAAAAAAGGAGAGCTGACATGGATTCTCCCAGGCGCCCTTGCAGGAAGTTATCCTAGCTGAAGCCCACGCACGGGAGTATATGCGCCAGCCCAACGTCTGTAGATCTGTTTGATTCAAGATAGGCCCAGCTGCATTAATCAGTTGACCAGCGACCGTTGGCCGTTGACATTTCTAAAAATAAAATTTATGAAACGAAATTAAGTTCAAAATTTTGAAAAAATTCGCAATTTGGAAAAGTTCGAAAAAATGAAAAAAAGTTCACAAGATTTGAAAAAAGTTAAATTTTAAAATTTCACGAATTTGAGAAAAATTCATGGATATAGAAATAATTCAGAGAAACTTGGAAAACATTTTTTTATAAAGGGTTACTTTTTTGAAAAGTTCATGAATTTGATAAAATGAAAAAGGAAATTAGAAATAAAAAGAGAAAACTAAAATTGGAAAAAGGTAACAAAAAACAAAAACCAAAATGAGAGCCGGAAAAACCGCGCAGGAAACCATCAGTACAATCATTGGAATGGTTCAAAAAAAAAGGTGAAAAAAGGACCTACATGGGCCGGTCCATTTACATACATAGGGCATTCGAGTGTGCACGGGGTTAGCGAACTGTATTATAACCGGCGCTTAAGACGTGGAATAGAAATAGGGCGTTCGAGTAGCCGGGCACGCTCTTTGGTAGAGCTTGTCCCAAGAATTCTAAGGAAACCAAAGAGCGTCGGGATGGGCTGATCAAATGTGTGCAACTAGCAGGCGTGAGCTTTTCAAGCTGGCTACGTAATCAGACTAAAATGCATGAATCCTCGAAATCACTATTAAGGGTTACCTTCTCGGGGGCTAACAGGTGGCGCACTGCATATGCACTACTTGTCGCAAGTTGGAAGTTACCCTCAAAAAAAAGTTGGAAGTTTTCCATGTTTTAGTATATTCCAAACATTTTTATCTCTTGAATTGTTCGTCCAAATACCAAACCTTTTTCTCCGTTAGATTTCTCGCTCGAGATCTTCAAAATTAGATCCTATGTTAATTGGTTTCGGTGAACTTTTTTTCATGAAAAAACAAGAAATAAAAAATCAAATATAAAAAACAAAAAACAAAATCCGAAAAGAATAAAAAATAAATACCCAAAAAAAATCGGAGCCCCGAAGCACAGATGCAGTTCTCATCTTTTTTGCGGGTGATGCTTTCCCCCTTTTTTCGGTGAAGCGTATCTTATGCTTATTGCGGAAGCATAGCTGTGTTTTCTCCTTTTCGAGAAGCACAAGTTGTGCTTCATGAAAAGAATTCTCTAAAACTCAGGGGAAAAGAAACAAAAAGCCAAAAAGCCTCGAAGAAACCATTTAAATCCGAAAACACGTTAAAAAAAATAGAGGGAACGTCCAGCACGTGACACATGGTGGCGGATGTACGCACCAGCAAAAAATTGACCCTTAGAGGAGCCCCGCAAGTGATAACCATTGGTTAGTTGCTCCACGGAGCCTACAACCATGCACAGGATGCGGAGAGCTCATATTGCCCAACTAATATGTTTCGCTCATTGCGAGCGTTTACATAACATCGCTTACACAGGGATCAAAGTGGCCGGCCCAGTAGGGTACTCCTGTTTCGGGAAGCTTCCATTGGTTTTGAAAGTTCTTGCCATTTTTTTCTTTCACATGTTTTCCTAGGTCGAGTTTTCTGTTTTTTCTTCGGAATTTAATTTCCTGTTTTTCCTTATTTTTCATGTGCACCTTTTCTTACAAATTCACAAATATTTTTCATATTCGCGGACATTTTTTGAATTCACCTGTTTGGGAAGCTTCCGGATGATTTTCTTCTTCTTTGTATTTCCTTGCCCGGATTTCTAGTTTTCTGACAGGTTTTTCTATTTTTCTCTTCTATCTTTAAAATTATTTTAAATGTTCAATGTGCATTTTAAAATTTTTTAGATTGTATTAAAAAAAGTTCAGCAGACACGTAAAAAGTGCACTATATTTTTTATCATATACTAAAAAAAATGAATGTGTTTTAAAATGACATTCCATGTACATTAAATCTTATTCAATATATATTTAAAAAAATGATCAGTGTGTATTTGAAAATGTTCACCGTACATTAAAAAATATTGTATTTATTTTGAAATGTTCACCGTATAGTAGGAAAACAAAATTAAAGCACATATAGCGATAAACAAGAAAAGGTTAAAAATCAATTTCACAAACATTTTAAAATTCATGTAATTTTTTCTAATTCGTGAATACTTTTGAAATTCATTAAAATTTTCAAATTCTTGAACATTTGGTTATACATCAGTACTATTTATGGACAATAATAGAACAAACTTTTTAGCAAAATCAAAAAATACATGAATTTCCTTGCCATAACTTTTTGTTTGTTAGAAAATATTATCGAATTAACTACTAGTAACATAAATGATATCTACAGGAGAAAATGTTCGCAATAGATTCATTTGTTTCTGTCCAATAATAGTAATTAAATCCTTAACACAACTCAGAGTTTTTTGGTTTTTCCTACTTTATTTTATTCCAACGTGTTAGCCGCCATAGCACGAAATAGGAACTGAACTAGCGAACTAATTATGATGAAGAAAGAAGAAAACTAAACTAACCATATCATAGCAAACAAAAAACCTGCTCCGTCAACTATGTCTACTTTTGTTTGCAATTTTTTGTAGGTAGCTTACCAAGCTGATCGCTTGGTAACTATATGTCTACTTTTGAGAAGAAAGGACGTAACTATCCATGAAGAAGAGCATTCGCCATGGGCTTCTGTTGGCCAATGGCACGAAGGGCAGAAGACGCTGACGCGATGGGACATGAGCGATGCAATCCATGCTGCTTGCTTCAAGCGATATATATCACCGTCCGTCACAGCGACCTCGACTTGCCGCCTGCACCTGCCGCCCAGACCGAGTTATTTATCCAAAACCACTACAGTTAAGGCTAGGGTAATAACTTAATACCATATTTGAGGCCGGACACAAAAAATCATTACATCTGCGCTTAACCGATAACACGGAGCACTGATGGTCTCATAACCTCGTGAAAACAGTCGTTCTGACCTCTTGGGCCCACTTGTCAGGCTGAGGTGGCGAAGACCAAAACTTTGACCAATTGATGTGGCAAATGAGATGCGGGCCCCACCTGTCAATGAGTAAATGGTCATCTTCTTCCCATCTCTATTTCTCTGAGGCATTTCATCAAACAGCTTCAGGACGACCGTCCGCGAGCTCTTTCTTGCAGCCATGGGGATGAGCTTGACGCAGATGGACGGACCACTCCGTCGCGGCGAGCACGCCGACGAGCTGGCAGTTCTTGCTCCCGAGCTATGCGCCAGCCAGCGCGAGCATGCACGCGCAAGTGAGGCGGCGGCTGCCGGAGCACACGGCAACGTGCAGTGATGAGGGGAGGCCGCGCGGAGGAGCTGGGTGACCTTGAGCCGCAGCACTCGCCGTGCACCGCGCCCACGGCCTCCCTGCCGTAGATGGCCGCCAGGACGTCGATGGCTCACTCGTGGCCGGGGCCGGACATGCCCTTCACGGCACGCGCCAGCACGGGCGCAGCCAGGGCCTCCCTGCGCGGCGTCGCCGGCCGCGGTGCGCAGCAGTTCCAGCGTCGCCAGCGCGCTCCGCCGTGGACGCTGGGCCATCCTTCCTGCATCGCATCTGGTCGCCAGGGAGGAGCGTGCTGCTCTCCACAATGGCACCAGCGGCTGTACGTGGACGTCGGAGCCGAGGAAGAACGGCGCGGCGGCCGGCTGCTCCGGAACGGGGTCCGGCGAAGGGAGGCGAGGATCTGTCGGCCAATTAAGTGGGGAAGGAGGCGGCCGCCGCAGGACGACCGTCGGGGAGCTCTTTCTTGCGGCCATGGCGATGAGCTTGACGCAGATGGATGGACCACTCCGCCGCGACGAGCACGCAGACAAGCTGGTAGCTCTTGCTCCCGAGCTATGCGCTAGCCAGCGCGAGCATGCACGCGCAAGTTAGGCGGCGGCTGCTCGCCGTCACAGGTGTTCGTCGGTGCTCGCGGCCGGCGCTTACAAGCTGCTCGATGAATTGCTCCATAGGAAAAGAAGATGGATTGAAGATCAACATTGAGTCATTGACATGTGGGACCCATGTCTTTTCTGCCACCTAAGCTGGTCTATGTTTTATTTTTTGTTTGGTCTTTGCCACATCAGCCCGACAAGTGGTCCCAACCTGTCAGTTTCGCTGTTATCGTGATCTTATCTGTCGATCAGTGCTCCGCGTTACAGGTTAGGCACAAATTCGGTGGTTTTTTGTGCCCTGACTTAAACGTGGTACCAAGTTGTTACCCTAGCCTCAAGTGTGGTGGTTTTGGGTAAATAACTCGCCCAGACCACCCGAGACACACGGGCACCATGCGACCTAGCCAGGTCGCCATCGGGCTCAGTATATGTATGGCCGGCCAACCTGACCTTCTTTTTTGCGGAACCTGACTTTTTTTTAAACACAATATAAACACAGACGCTGATATATATGCCGATCGAAACTTGGAATTGGGATGATCACCGTGACGTTACTTGTTGTTTTCAGTTGATCCATGAAGATAAGCCCTAGGTTCAGTTCATGAGTTCATCTTTCCTTTATTTTTCTTTGTTTTCTTTTCATTTTCACGTTAGAAACTGAGTGAGCTTTATCAAAGTATCACCAAAATCTTCCCGCAAAAAAAAATATCACCAAAATCTGGATCACTTAATAAATTTGTACGCGATGCGTCAGTCGACTGGTGTGCGGATCAGATCAACCGCCTCCATAATCGTTTGATCCAGTGCACAACAGCAATCCGATCTAAGCCGTGTTAGCCATTTAGCTGTGTCCTGTCATTGTCAACATGACCCATGTCGTGGTCAGGAGATTTGCAACTGGGCCGCTGGATATATCAGATTCCGCCGGTTCTCCTTTACTCGCCACTGAACAAGCTACATAAGTGCCGGGGCGCGCCTATGTCTCGCCTGACACGATACGGACGACAGCCTGCATGCGAGCAGCTATAAGTAGCCGGTGGTGGGCTATTCCAGGAGGGACAAGGACCGTCGCACAAATGTCATGCCGATGCCACAAATATTCATTTTTATTTTAAATGAATATATTTAAAAACTCAAAATTATATTTTTTTTCAAAACTATGATTTATTAAAATGTTAACATAGTATAAAAAATGTGATAGCTCAAAAAAATTGTGGCCAATGACATATGTTTCTACAATAAAAAAAGTGTATGTCTTTTTGAAAGATGGGCATACAATAAAAAAGTTTAGCATAGTATATAAAAAGTTTTCAACCATAAAAAAAATTGTACGTGACATTTTAAATAAATATTTTTGTGTTGCTAAAAAATGTCCGTGCCATTTAAAACATATCTATATAATGTAAAAAATTTCCTTATTTAATAAAAAATATTAGCATTACAAATGTTAGAACATGTATTTGAAAAAATGTTGACCATGTATGCAAAAGGTGTCAGAACATGTATTAAAATAAAAAAATATAAATTATTTATTTCAAAAATGTTCAATGTGTATCAAATAAATATTTTACGTATATATTATAAATGTATATTGTGTACTATCAAAAGTAGCCATGTGTTGAAAAAAGGAAACCAATAACGACCGCCAAAGAAAAAAAAAAGAGTGGAGAAGAAAATAAAAAGAAGTGAAACAAGAAAGAAAGCCTACATATAACAAATAAAAAAAGAAAAAGAAAAGAAAACCGGTGAAAGCATAGAAAAATAGATTATAACAAGGAAAGATAGATATGAAAAAAAACATGAAGAAGTAAAAAAACCAAAGAAAAACCAGACCCAAACAATGTAAAGAGTACTTTTTTTGAGGACATGAAAACCCTACTAAGGACACCATTACAGAAAAAAACACGGACCAGAAACAGTAAAACCGGAAAAGGGAGAGAAAAACCGCAGGACAACTACATCTCGCGTAAGGCGAGATATAGATCGCGCGTAAAAGCTGAGCGAGAAAGCTATTCCCGACTGTATTTCGCTTACAACAAGTTGTATCTTACGCTCGCCTGAAGGTTTTAGCTGACCGGCTACTGCTGATTTTCGCCTTTTTTTTCTTTCTTCTTTAGGTTTTCTTTTATTATATCTCTTCGGATTTCTTTGCATCTTCACAGTTTCTTTTTTTTCCTTTGTTTTTTCACCAGGCTTTTATTTCTTTCATGGTAAATTTGGTTTCTTTTTTCTTGGTTTTTCTTTATTTCTTTCTTGGTTTCTACTGGTTTTCTGCTTTTCTTAATTTGTATCTTTGTTTTTCTTAATTTATCTTTGTTTCTTTGTTTTTTTCATTTTGCTTGTTTTTTCTTTTCCATTGTACATTTTTATGCGTCAGGAGCATTTTTACTCACATGTCTACCGTTTTTTAAATAAATGTTTACTATTTTCTTGGAAAATTTATATAATTTTCATACACATTTACATTTTTTTGGAAAAAATATGTTATTTTCATGTCTAAACTTCTATTGGAAAATATTTATATAATTTATAAAATTATCGCTTAGTTTAAAAAAGGGTTTCGTTTTAGAAAATGCTTGAACATGTATTTGAAATTTTATATCTTTTTAAAAAATATAGTTTTTGTGGCTACTTTTTTATAGTTTTTGTGGCTACTTTTTTTTTCTAGTTTTTCGTTTTAGAAAATGCTTAATTTAATATTTTGGAAATTCATGCTTAATATTTTTAAAACATATAGTTTTTGTGGCTACTTTTTTATAAATATTTCACATTTTTTGTATACATCACAAACATTTTATATGTACATGTTTAACTTTTTCTGAGTACATGATTAACATTTTTATATGACTATGTGTTTCTTACACATTATATTTTTTATTCATACATCAAAATATTTTTTTGTACAACATTTTCCAAATACATGACTAAATTGTTTTGAAAACTTATAATTTTTATGAATACATTTTCCATACACATTGTTCATTTTTATATACATTCATGTACACCAAAAACAAATTTTCTATACATATTTAACATGTTTCAATTACATGATTAACATTTTTGAAAACTTATATTTTTTAATTCTACTTATCCATACGCATTGTACATTTTTTGTATCCATTGGAAAGATTTTTTCTATACATATGTAACATCTTCAAATGTTTTATGTAAAGTGTATTTGTAATATATATATTTAGAATGTTTGGAAGTGTAAACAAAAGTGTAATATATATAAAATGACCCGTGAAAAACAGAAAAATGAGGTTGTGGCCTCTTGCCTGTGGCCTCCCGCGCCATGAGCCGACCCAGTGTCGCGTGGTGGCGTGGTTGCCCTACATCTCGCGTTAAGCAATACATAGGTGCACCCCACTTGTGGGCTGCGGCCCGCATGCGTACAGCGCGAGTGCCATAAATGGTTCCTTGAAAACATGATCCGGCGACAAATCCTATATGACACACCATTAGCGTGTAATGGGTTTGCACATGTATTGGTCTCAATTGTTTTTCCAGGCATTTTTTGTCATGGTCGCTTCTTTTTTTGTTGTTTTTCTTTGTTCTTTATTTCTCTATCGGGGCTCGCAGTTTTCTTTTGGTTTTTTGTTTCTCTCGGGTTTGCGGTGGTTTTTACTTTTTATTTCTTTACTACTCCCTCTGTCCGGAAATACTTGTCGAAGGAATGGATGTATCTAGATGTATTTTAGTTCTAGATACATCCGTTTTTATGCATTTCTGCGACAAGTATTTCCGGACGGAGGGAGTATAATTCATTTAAATTTTGCTTTTCTTTCTTTTTTGGGTGTTATCATCTTTTCGATTTCTATGGTTTCTGTTGATTTTTCTACTTTTATAGCTTTCCTAGTGTATTGTATTTTTTTTTCTTTTCCTTCAGGTTTTTATTTTTCTTTGCTTTTTCCTCTCACCTTTCTAGTTTTCATTTTAAGTATTTTTCTATACAGTTATCATGTATGTTTATAAATACACACAAAACATTTTTCTTAATGAACGTTGATTTTAGTATACAACAAAAATAATGAATATATGATGAATATGTTTTGAATATACACTGAACAAATTTTAAACACAGACAGAACATTTTTACGTTTGGTTTTTTCTGCATAAAATTAAATGGAAAATGAAGTAAAAACAAAGAAAAAAAACTACAATGGTAATCTTGGCTGGCCCACTGCGCTCCACCCTGTGCATCAAATAGGACTGTTCCCGGGTACGTTTGTATCTCTAAAATGACTAGTAAAGGGGTATCTTTTAAGAAGGTCACTCTCACCTCCTCTGAGAGTTTGTGCTTTTTTCGTTAATTGATTTTTTTCAAAATGTTTTATCTCTTGAACCGTGCGTCCATATCATGATCAATTTTCACGGTTATGTTTGACGCGTCCAGATCTATGAAACTAGATCCAACGTTGATATGTTTGGACAAACTCTTTTTTCTGGAAAAACCTGGGAATAATATGCAGTAAAAAATGGGAACGCACCCCCCCCCCCTCCCAAACCAAAAATAAATCGGAACTAGACTTTATCCTTAACACAATTCCTAAATTTATTTTTGATCGACCTATTTAATCTGAAAAAACTTGGAAACTGGGAGCACAATTATGCTTTTTACTTTTTTTTGGAAGCACAGAAAAGCATAGTGGCGCTTCACATCAAAGCACAACTGCGTTTTTTTTCCCGCACAGTGTGCTTCACACGAGGAAACAAAAAAAAAGAAGTTTTACAAGAACTTAGGAAAAAAAACATGCAAAATTCAAAAACCTAAAAAAATGAAACCCCAAAATGCGTCAAAAACACGCATCGCGACCTCACTGCACCCCGAGCGCCCGCTACGAATCCCCCAAAGGGTACCCGTTCATTATCACTCCCCTGTATATCGCATTTTGCAAGCCCTAGCATCGCCTTGCTTAGATGCTAGTTGCTCACTATGCCTATTGGGACGGCCTGCGAACCACGATCATCTATGAACGCGCTTGTCGCTCTGCCCAGCTGTGCTCGCCCCCTTTCTTATATAATTCTTGCCCCCTTCGTTACATTACAACAATCGACATACCATTAAAATAACCCAGCTTATGTGCATTTCGAAAAATGTTTCATGATATTTAAGAAAGTTCACACGTTTTAAGTCATGTTCATTGTATACTAAATTTTTTTTTATGAAAAATGTGAAAATCTTGTTCTTGCAATTTGTAAAAAAATTGTACCATATATAAAACCGTTGATTACATTGAAAAAATGTCCACATGTTTAAATAAAATGTTCAAGCAATGTTAAAGAATGATCGCACATTTAAAAATTTCATACCATTTTTTAAAAGTATTCAAAGTGTGTTAGAATATATATTCACCTTATATTTAAAAATATTTAATGTAATTTGATAATCTCAATATGTATTTGGCTAAAATGTTGAACATGTATTTGAAAATATCAAACATGTTTTTGTAAAACGTTCAACCTTTATACGAAAAATGCTCAATGTGTATTAAAAAGGTCGACATGTATTTTAAAATATATAAAAGATAAATAAGAAAAATATAGTAATATTAAAAATAACGGTGAGCAGGAAAACCAAAAAAAATTGAAACCAGATCAAAACCTATAAAGAAAAATGATAAGAAAACAAGATAAAAAAAGCCCCCCGCTCAAAACCTTACAAAAAACTGGGCGTAAGGTTTCGAAAACCAATCCAATCGCAATCCTAATGTAGGTAGAACCTTTCCTGAAACCGCTGGCACAAATCTTGTTTGGCCGGCCCACCCAAGTGAGATGTATAGGCGAGAGCTGCTACAGTCTCGCAATAAGTAAGACCTAGCATTCGCGGATTGCTATTGCTATCTCTGGCAATATGGTGGTTTCTGAATTCTGATGGACTGATACCCCAACATGCCAATAAGCTGCATCTCCATCTCCACTACTATTAATCTCCATCTCCACTATTATTAAACAATTAAACAAGAATTTTTTTAAGTGCACCCAGCAATTAGTCCCACAAAGAGGCACGAATCTATCAGCACCACACGATTAGTTCCGCAAAACACAATCTAACAGCCATCATTCATCTAATAGTGTTATGGTGTGGACTTATCAAATTCCAATGACTGACCGTACTCCACCGCTAACGAAAACAACCCCTGCCTCCTTGCACGCCCCCACGCGCTTGCAGCCGCCGCCCCCTCCTAGAGAAACCCGCGCACCCGGCGGCGTTCGCCCACACGCAGAGGGCGGCGAGGGAGAAGATGGGAAGATGGGGAAAGGAGAAGAGAGGAACGGAAGAAGGAGAGGGCGAGAGGCGTGACTCACTAGCCGACGGAGGAGCGAGATCGGTGGCGGACGCAGGCCCTCCTCCCTGGCAGCAGGAGGAGAGGGAGAGAGGCGCGACGAACAGGCGGGGCTGGTCGTCCGGCGGCGGCGAACGCGAGCCCTCCTCGCTGGGGGCGGCATGCCTTCCAATCCTCACGCTCTCCGGACGACTCGCTGACCTCGCCCGCCTCGTGGCCGCGTCGCCGACCTCGACTGCCTCTCGAATTCCAACGTCTCGCTTCGGCAAGCTCCACCTCGCCCTCATCATCAACCTCCTCTAAGGTAACCTCTTCCTCATGTACGGCATTTTTTCATGTTGCTCGCTGTCACTAACACAATGGAATCAAGCATCTTGCCTGATGTCTTTGTTTAGTTTATGTTGGTGAAGGTTCTGAAGTGTGACCTCTGAAGTTCTTCCCCACGCGGTCCCATATTGTCGCAGTACAGGTAATTGACAACCTTCTTTTCTAATACTTGAGTTTTCATCAGACTGTTGGTGTATTATGTGTATGATGCAAGCTGGAAACTAGAAGATTTTTTGATCGGATTGTCTGTGTACCTTCCATGAGAGCTTCAGTTGGATTGCTGATGCTGCCACTAGATTCATTTGTGCAAAGAAATCTGGAAAACTGAAGATAGCAATTGCGTGTTGTGCATGGACTTATTGGCTGGTCATGTTGGGAGTATATGCTACTCTGTTTTCAGTGAAAGTTATGGTTTTGTACGTATGATGCTGTTTTAGGGCACACTCAGTGTTTATTAGCATGGAGTTACATGGCAGACATGACATGAGAAATAAATTGATAGGAACTCTCTGTGTGTCCTCTCCAGATTAGGAGGACACGAAGAGACACGGAATGGAGACATGAGTCCTCTCCATGTCAATTAGCAGTACTGTTGGGCCGGACAGCTCCGAACCCCACATTCCAGGGTCACCATGGTTGGTGAGAGCGATTTCAGGAGCTCAAATTCTGTCCTACAATATCTCTATTTGGTATTCAACTTCGCAAATTTTCATCTCCATTTAGAAATTACTTATCCATATTACAACTTCATGGCATGTTTGCTTTAAGATGTCTTGCAGGTGCTATGTTTATTTCTGTAGAAGTTTCCTCTCCAGGATTTTACATCATTTATTCCCAGGCTCATTGTTTTCATGACTATCAGGAAATCAGATCGAGGCTATATTCAGTTCATGAACTGCTGAAATAAATACATCTTAGGTGCACTTCCTAATCTCACTGTAAGGACAAATATAATCTTCTCTTTTCACCGCCAATCCTTTTTCTTATCTGTAGGTTAATGGCCTTCTTTCTCGCACAAAGGACAGGATGATAACTACCCAGAAGCGCAAGATGTTGTTCATGAATTCGATAGTGATTTAGTGAGATTGTGAAATCTCTCCTTCTGCTCCTTCCTATCTTTCAAATTGATTTATTTGATCTCCTCTTCATTCTGATTAAATTTCTTACCGCTTCTCCTAATGGTCTAGCCAATTAAGAAGAGAAGATAGGCAGGAGAAAAATGTATGACACAAGAAGAGATGCCTTTAGAAGCAGTGTAACAGCGCTGACTTGTATGTCTTTCTACCTTTACATATATTTAGAATGTGCAACTGTTGATCGAATATTTATTTATTACCATTGTAAATATATATTTCTACAGATCATTACATAACAAATCTTGAAACATGTACTGGCAAGAGAGGAGGAAGTTAAGAAAAAGGTTGTTGTTCATAAAGACGTTTATGAGGATCATTTTGATCCGTACTTTGTGCGACTTGACGTTACAATCATGATGCTTTGTTTGCAACCTATGTAAAATATTGTATTACTGAATGCATTTATAGTACCATGTACGATCAAGCATTTAAAGTGTTATTAAGAGTAACATGGCACTCTCTATATGCTCTAGGTAAACTTGCGGTGGATGCACAATTCTTGTTTTTTTGTATTTGGTCAAGAATTCATGTATGAGAAAATAAAACGCTTTCATGTATTGGTTTCATATCTCGGCAGATTATTACTGGCTTTGCTACCGCAACATGCAAAATCTGATGTGTGTGAGAGGCCATCGGGTTATGACAGGATGTTGAAGAATATGGCCTCTAATATGTACGCCTACTCAATAGTGAGCTATTGGTACTTCAACATGGAATTTATCTGCTTCAAAAAAAAGATGGCATAATGTTATTTTTTAGCATTTTTTTTGATATTTTATATCTACTGGTCGCATGGCGGGTGATAGCTCTCTGGTGTACTATGCTATTGATGGTATCCTTGCCTTTCTTCATGGTTCTATATTGAGATTGATATGTAACTATTTCTTCTTCTATTATAAACATTATCTTTTTTCAAATCTAGTGAGGATTCCTGTAAAATAGTGTGTATTCACATCAGCGGAGTAAATTATGCAAGATAAGCTACATTGTCTATAAGCTACTTCCATTTAACATGAAACGTGTCCTTTTTGACATCACGATTATTGTTTTGAAAACAAATCTTTCCTACTCTGCATCTGAAATATCTCCAAATATCACCCTCAACATTTGACACGTGCGTTGCACGTGCAGGCTTACTAGTAAGATTAGAAGCAGGCACGATTTTTTTGGCCCGGATGGTAGTACTACAATTGCCTTTCCTATTTATTGTTAATTTGTTACCTGAGAAACACCATGACTTACCATTTCAAGAAATACTACCCGATTTACGCTAAGATAGTATTGTTAAGATTGGTATTTTTCTGATAGCGTTAAGATTGAGATTGTAAGTATTTGTATTTGTATGACTCTTGGTTTTTGGATCAACTGACTCTATTTATTTAAGATTGTTTGTCTCAATGTTTTTAGTTTAAGATTGATATTACTTACTGAGGCTTGAGTAGCTAGCTTTTAATACTGTTCAAGCAGATATTTCACTACATAGATAGCTGCACAGAGTAGCAGTGGTGGAGCACAAATAATTCGCTGCATGGGCTAAGGCAGGCCAGGGTGATGGATACCTCATTACCAGTGGTGGGCCTATAATGTTTACCTTTGACGGGGCCGAGCTTATAAACTTGACTAGTATTTGAGTACATGGTAGCTTATAGAGGACCTATGCTCTAAATTCTAGACTTGGATTTGAGTACATTGTTGCTTAAAGAGGACCCATGCCCTGGCTTTTTCTACATTTTATAAAATTTAAAAGGATGTAACGTATATTACACTGTTGAGGATATCGCTTATTGTTATCGTCTCGGTCAGATAGGAATAGATTAATCAGAAATCAGCCGATTAATCGATTTTATCTGTCGACTTTAATCAGATTTTGTTTTTGCAAATCTCAGGTTCCCAACACTAAAATACGCTATATTCAATAAAAAACAATATTTGACAAAAGTGTTACCTTGATTCCCAGACTTTAAATATTCGTATAATGACAAACAAAATAGGAACAAAGTACATATTGCGTGACAAGGTCCACAAAACATAAATAAACATAATTTTTTGCAAGCATAGTGCTATGAATACGTCTAATTTATCGGTATATTCCCGATAAATCGCTTGTCAGAGCGATAAATCGGTTCAAAAGATAATCAGTGAAGATAAACGTTTGATTACTTTTCATAGTGGGTGACTAAGTGAGCAAATATACATAGATTTTACACACACGTATTCCATTTCAGTTTGGAATTAGCATTTGGTTCCACCTTTACAAGAAAAGCAAAGATCACACCGTACAAAATTCCTATTGTTATAGGCATCACTTTTTTAGGGAAGTTTTAGGCATCACTTAATATGCCTCTGACGCACTCTGGAAACGGGCATCTGATCAGAGGACTAAAAGGGCGCCTGGGTGCCTGCGGCCCATACCAAAGGCAGTGGCTACAAAACTGCAAACAATTGCAAAATCCATCATCACCTTTCCCGCCGTTGTTGCTGTAGACTAGACATGCTAACAAAACCCCTCATGAAAAAGGAGTGGAGATTACGTAACGTATCCTTTACCTAGCTAGCTATCTAGCTTGTGTTCTTATCTAACCTAAATTTTATGTGATCTCTACAATCCAACTCATGAAAGCAACGCAAAGCTGCTACTAATTAATAAGTTTGCTACAAGGTCAATAAAGGGAAGTGGAAAAGTGCACCGGCCCTGTTTCAAAGCTGGTAGCCATGTACGGTGTGAGGCGCCGCTAATCGGATAGCTACTTGGTCATTAGTAGGGTTTGTGTCCTTATGGAGATTATGGTGATGTAGATAGGTTATTCAACATTACTTCCACGAAACTAAAAGTGTATCAGTCGAGTCGCATATACACATGGTGCCCATACATGTGTGTCGGGTCGGGTACGATAGGTTAATCTTATCTTTTAGCTAGATAATTATCATGCTTAATTGTGTGACTTATTTACGAACTTAACACCCTCAAAACGAGTTTTACTTTCATCTGAAGTTGTAATAGGAGTATGATTGTTCGATACAATCTTAAAAAGTAAAACACATGGTTATTTGCTTTCTACAATAAAATTTATTTTTCTCAAAGAATACAATAAAAATCATTAATTGTATGAACCAACTATTGGTTCGGTTGGATGATTATACCCTCGATGCACTAAAGATCAAATCTCAGGTTTCACGCTAGTATGGATTTCGTCGAATTTAAAGGTTTGTGTGTCTGTGTGTGTGGGCAAGTACACATTCAATGTTCGTCAATACTGTATTCTCTATCTTTAAAAAGTCATTAGTTGTCTTAGCCCATCAATGGGCCAGCATTTTGAGAAATGGTAGCCTCTAAAATCCAATTGAATTAATCTAATGGACCTGTAATGCACTATATGCTTTGCCGGTAGGCTTGCAGAATCAACGTCAGCCGTCACCTCGTCATATTTGGGGTTGTTGATCTCATGATCTGATGGATTTGTTCACAAACAACGTGCCTAAAGCCGACGGTGCATGCGTATCAACTTGGTGATGGAGGATCCTTCGATGGACCCACGATATCTGCTCCATCCATCCAAACCTACACCTGCATGGGAATCTAGCTTTCAATTCAGAGATCTGAAGGATATAGGGATAACTGATTAGTTAACTCCAATATAGAAATATATCACATATATGTTGTTATCATCCTGTAGCTATGAAACCTCACCTAACACCAACTTAGCGAGTTAATTGGTGTCCCAAGAGCCAAGTCGGCCCCCGCGTCGCCTAGGGTAGGCGACTCGGGCGGCAGCCCCCAACCGCACCGCCGCCGGGCCCCCCTTCTCCAGCTAATCCCCTCGCCGCCGCCGGAGGCCACAACCGGGCGAAGCCCGTGTCGTGGCGGCGGCGGCGGGGTCTTCCCCCCGTGGCGCGGCTCTCCTCTCCTGCGGGGCCCCGCGGCTGGCGGCCCGCCTGCGGCTCGGATCCATGGCAGCGGCCATGGCTGGTGGCACGCGGCGCTGCTTGGCGGCAGGCGACGCCGGCGTGGTCAGGTGGGCCACTTCCCTGGCTATGTGGATGGCGGGGAGGTGGTGGGTTTCGGCTGCGGCGGCGGTTCCTCGCTGGATGTTGGTGGCCATGGTGATGTTCGTCCTCGACCCTGATCTACTCCGATCTGCAGCGGATCCGGCCCTTGGTGGCTTAGGTCACCGTTCTTGGGTGCTGGCCTTGCAGATCCGGTGGCTGGAAGGGTTCCGGGGGAATCTCTTGGCTGGCGTGGCGGCCACTCCGATGGCAGTGCCTTTGGGTGTTGCTTCCCTCGTTGGAGGCTTCGGAGAGGATCTCCTTCCTTCCACCCCTCCCAGGAACTCAGGTGAAAACCTCAGACTCCCCTGTTCCAAGCGACGACGACACCACGGTGGCGTGCTCCTTCCTGAAGGCGTTGCTCGGGGGCTGCTCAAGCGGCGGTGGAAGTGGCGGCGGTTCGGTGTCGACACATGCATTCTGGTCAGCTTCGTCTTGGAGGTTGCGGCGATGTAGGCGACGCTCGTCTGGTGGAGCTACTGCCGATGGTCGAGGCATCGTTGGCAGTCTGCGCCATCAGGTTCGGGGTGCTCAGGGGAAAACCCCAAATCTAGGTCTTCCGGATCGGATGATGATGGCGTTTATCGCTTTCCCTTCTGGGGGCATCGTCTTGGAGCAAGTGCTAGCTGGAGGGATGGTGGAGCGGTGTTTCATCCCAAACTTTGATGGCGGCGGAGATCGATGGCATGGCGCTGTGGAGACTCGGCGTCTGACGTGCGGAGATGGGCTCGCGCAGGAGGAGGTTGCTGTCTGGCGTCATGGTGACGTCGATGGCAGAGTGGCCAGACAAGGTAGAAGCCTTAATATGATCTGAAGACCTGTGGAAGATGGCGGCGACGACACACGAGTGCGTCTGACCGGATTGTTCCCCAGACCCGGTATGTGGCTCGGCTGGGGCTTCCGAATGAGTTTCGGCTTCCGGCTTTTGATGTTAGGCTTAGGTGAGTGGTTTGGGTAGTGGCCCAGCTAGCACCCATTCATCATTTTGGATAGGAGTAGCGGCATATGTTGCCAAGATGGTGGATTCAGGCACATTGTTGTAATACTTTGTAAGGTCTTCGAGAATAATCAATAAAGTGGCCGTATGCATCTCCCAGATGCAGAGGCCGGGGATCATCCTCCTTTTCTAAAAATAAACACCAACTTAGCTAGAATGCTAGGTACTTAGTAAACACGTATGGATTCTCTACAACGATGATTGGTTCTTGACGAAAACTTGACTGATGACATATAATATTAATGCATGGAACAAGTAGGCACTTGAAGCACACCTGCAGCTTCAAAAGAGGCAAGCTATGTAAGTACTGACCCATTGAACTAACGTTGGACGGCGCAGTTTCCAATTGTTTAATTACTATACCAGCAGTAACAATTAACCGCTTAACCACCACATCAACCAAAAGATACCCCAAAGTATATAAAATATCGATCCCAACAGTTCACCTAATGTTATTCTTACTCACTCAGCTAAATACCATTATGTGTTAAGTTTCTCTCTTGAGACCGATGACTACTTTTCTGTGTTTTTAACAAATTGCTGGATGAGACGCGAGGACATTGCGCCGTTGCCCTGGGCGTTATTTTTATAGTCATGCTAATGATTGGCAAATTGGCCGGAGTTGGACATGACGTTGAAAAGCAGTAGCCTTAATAGTAATCAAAGATGGACTCTTCTTTTTTCCTGTAAAGGAGAGATCAACATTTGTTTTCTCTGAAAGAAACAAGGGAGAGAGATTCTTTTTGGTGGGATTTGTGGGCCCAACTACTTAATCCATGTCTTAATTATTAATATTGGGTCCATCAAGTCATCATGTTCTTAGTTTGTATATCAAAACATAATGATGCCAATGATGCTGACTCTAAGAAAACATAATGATGACATGTATTTCGCTAGAAGAAGAAATATTAGTGTCGATAAGTTGATTTCTTCTGTGAGGCTTTTGTCATCAACATAGAAAGTGATCCAAATGATGGGACAATTTTGTTTGCCTTAAACAAACTTAAGGAACAATTCGTTCACAACTATTTTTTTGCTAAACCTTAGAAAAAGTTTGCATTCTACCTAACTTCAGAACAAGATTACACGTTAACAAATAACCATTCTACCCTCTGAACAAAATATAATCATTCTATATATTTATTCTCACATATAAACATAAGTACTAATTACCCTCCTGAATTATGGTTAAAATTAATTCTCATATATGCAAAACATGGGAGCCTAACCCTGGGCACTTCATGTCTCGTGTTTCTCTCCATGTTACCAAATTGTATCCATGGGGATCCCATATACAAGATCAATGACTAGCGGATCATTGATGTTGTTAATCTAGAACATGGGAACCAAGTGTCTTAGAAATAATATGGGTGTGCCCCACAAAAAATATGTGCAAGAAAACAAATTTACTTAATTCATAGCAAAGAAGAAATATGAAAACCAACTGAGTTTATGGAGCTCGCACTGACTTGGCTAGGGACACCTGAGATGAATATTGTTACTAACTATTGGACCACGGCACTTCCCTCTACATTTTTAGCCATATGTAGTTCTTCAAATGGAACAATTGACCATGGAACTATTTTCCATTTCTTTTGTTGTTGACTTTTGTGTAAAATATACATGGATGTTGTATTCATAGTATTGTTGGTAGAGGAGTTCCTAGTTTACCACGCCTAGGGTATCTTTGTCTCACAATTTCAGAAACATGTGAAGAGAAAAATATAGAGACTCAATTGGTGAAGAAGTGTGTGTCAAAAAATAAGATCAAGCCTACTGCTTAGTACATGAAATAGTTAGTGGGCTACGACACCTGGATGTGCCAAGTAATGGGAAAATGATTTTTATTTTGGAAATCCTATACCATCGCCTAGAACTGTCATAAGGACACTCCGCCACTCCCTGATACAATAAATGCCGTGGTAACTAAAAGCATATATAAGAATGTGTAACAGAAGTTGTTGGGTTGCAGTGACGTTGATTTTATTGGATAAATATTGATTGCATGATATACTTCTCATTCAAACAAAGTAACATTCCAATGGGGATTGCTTCATGAATTTCCACTGCCAAATCACACACAAAAGAGATTAAGGAAACTTATGGTTTTTAATCCTGCTATAAACTGACAAGCTCTGCAAAACATTCAAGGAATAGAATTCTAAAGTTCCAATGAGTTTTCGTCGAACAAGACCTAGAGAGAGATAGTTCCTCTGTTCATCGGCCTTTAAATGGGTGGCCAGGAGTTGGCAGTTGACCGTCGGTAGAGACGAACGGTCGGAACGAAGTCGATGTACTACGTGTAAAAGAAGCAACGTGTTCTTCGGAAATCAAGGAGTAGTCTCGCGACAAGAGATGCTCTTTGTGTCTCACAAGGAAGCACCATGTCGCCATCATCAAAGCTTTTGGTCTTGCATGCCATGGCCATGCATATGCCAGCGACCCAGATTGAAACTACGTACCATGATCGACGATGCAACTGCATGCCGCCGACGCCTCGAACGCCGGGAAAAGCTACTCCTAAACTTCATTTGTCTCGAACGCCGGGAAAAATGGATCGACGACGACGTCCTTCGGTCACCACCCCGCCGTACTAGAGAGTGCGACTGTTGCCGAGTTCATCCTGGAACATGAACCTGAACCTGGAGGAGTACAAGTAATTAACTGCGCGAAATATGTCACCATGCACGCACACTGTGGCTGAGTTCACGCTGGCATGCATGCGTGTATGCAGCTAGCAGCGCTGCAGATGGGTATTTCAGTGATTCGTCGCAGGCTCGCAGCGACGAGTCGACGTACGTGCAGCGTGACGTTTTCATTTCCGTCAGTGTCATGCAGCATGCAGTTGCTTTTGCTTTGGAGGAATCTAAAAGTGCCATCCATGGGAGTGTTTTACTTTGCACTTCTGCCGCCCTTGTTTTACTTTGTTCTTTCCTTTGTGTGTGTGTGTGTGTGTGTGGTTGACTTCTTGCTGCTTTGTTCTTGGCTAGATAATACAGTTCAAGTTCAAAAAAAAAGGAAGATAATACAGTTCAGTGCCCTTTTTTTTTCACCTTATGCGAACTTAATTGTTAGCATCTACACTTCTACAATGTTCCAGTACTAATAGGCTCAACTTGCTCCTTCCAAATTTCGATGCCATCAACGGATGGCAACAGAACATGCAGGCAATTGCTAATTACAGATTACAAGGAGCATATACAAAGACATGCAACCCTCATGAGTGTTCTTGAAAAAAAAGAACACGCAGGCAGGGATAATAGTACAGTGTCAATGGAGAAGACACTACTACGAGAACTAGCCGATCCTGGACATACCGCTACTATGAAGCAACAAAACAAGTGATGCATCATGGTTGGGATGGGGTCCATAAGGAGAGAGATGTTCCATTTCGTCTTTTTCATTGCGCCATAGCTATAGCCGAGGGTAGCAGCCAAAGAGCGAGGACTCACGCGAACCCTCGAGTTTCGCAAACAAAATCAAATTATTTTGTGTAGAAGGTACTTAACGCTGTAGCTACTGTCGACCGGGCATTGCTGCCATCGGCATCCTCGGTAGCTGCACATAGCCTTGTCTGTGTCGTGTCGCCGGTGAATCTAGACTCAACACCCAAGATGTACTGGCGACTTTCGCTTGTGCCGAGGACTTAGCCCTGGTGGCACCCGCCTTGACGTTGCCTGTGAAGGTAAGCTCCTGCTTGTTGTTCAATTATTGATGATGGACTAATACGAGCTTCTGATACTTTTCTGCTACTACTCAATTTTTTTCTTCGAAAAGGAGATATCCCCGGCCTCTGCACAGAAAGATGTATACGGCCACCTTTATTGCCAAGCAAAATAGTTCAACAGTCGTCTCAAAGTCTGAACAAAGTACAAAAAAAGCTCAAAAAGAGCTACAGATCAAAAATAAAGCCACAACCGGCTAGCAAGAGAAAGATAGGAAAACTAATTGGCTACCCTATTACATGACCGCCATCCAAACCGGTTGAAAATAACCCGTACTACCATCTCCCATCGGATAGACCCAGTAACCAAACGCTCCCTGGCCTCCGTCGGAGTGAGTAGCGACCACATACGGATCAACGCAGTGGCTCGGAAGATAACCTGCAAAAAATGAGTATTTGATGCTCTATTAAAAGCCAAATCATTTCTGCAATTTAAGATAGCCCATAACAATGCACATACTCCTACGCGAATGTGTCTCGCAGTTTGGCGGGGCTCAACCCCATCAAGCCACGTCCCAAATAACATGTTGGTATTATTCGGAGGAGTAATATTAAAGACTATGTGTACAGACTGCCAAAGAATTTTTGCCAATGGGCAATCAAGAAAGAGGTGTTTGATGGATTCATCCCGATCACAAAAGCTACATCTAGTGAATCCATTCCAGTTGCGTTTTATCAAGTTATCCTTAGTTAAAATGACTTATTTGTGTACAAACCACATAAACACTTTAACTCTCAAGGGTACTTTGACATGCCAAACATTTTTCAAGTTAGGAATAGAGCTAGAGTTAATAACATCCAAATACATGGATTTGACAGTAAACTCGCCATTCCTAGTTAGCTTCCAACACAACTTATCAGGTCGTTGAGCTAGTTAAACATCCATCAATCTTCTCACAAGATGGAGCCAAGCTTCCCAACGGTTTTCGGCTAGCGCTCTTCTGAATTGAATATTAAGAGGCATGGACTGACATACTGTCTCAACGGTTGCATCTCGCCGTTGAACAATGCTAGAAAGAAAAGGATATTGAATCGCGAGGGGCGTATCCCCTAGCTGTGTATCCTCCCAGAATCTCGTAGAAGTACCGTTCCCAATAACAAACTTTGTCCGATTAAAAAAGACCGATTTAACTCTCATCAGTCCTTTCCAGAAAGGCGAATCCATCGGCCTCACTGTCACCTGGGATAAAGTTTTGGAATGAAGGTACTTATTACGCAGAATCAGAGCCCATGTAGCCCCGGTCTCACTAGATAGCTTATACAGCCACTTGCTGAGAAGATATTTGTTCTTCACCTCAAGATTCTCGATACCGAGACCCCCTTGGTCCTTCGGTCTACAAATAATGTCCCATTTAGTGAGTCTATACTTCCTCTTCAGATCATCACTTTGTCAGAAGAAGCGGGACCAGTAGAAATCAAGTCTTTTCTGAACTCCAACTGGTACCTCGAAAAAAGACAGAAGAAACATGAGCATGCTTGTGAGGACCGAATTAATGAGAATTAAACGGCCTCCATAAGACATCAGCTTGCCCTTCCAGCATCCCCGTTTTTTCTCAAAACGATCCTCAATGCTTTGCGCCCTGTCATCCCAGATTCGATTTGGGCTGTCTACACATGAAGATGAGCTCCTGGCCATACTTCTGAATGATCCTATACCTAGACAACATCTCAACAATTTTATCTTCCATGCTTTGCGCCCTGTCATTGCTGCAATTGGCCCATGGAGAGAGGGATATGGTCTGAGGAATACTACTGCTGCTATTGCTGTCAGAGTTTCTCATGATGCTGCAGGGCTACACTTCTCCCAGATGCAGTCTGACAGTACCACCCTGCCCATTGTCTCATCTGTGGCCATTGAGGAGATTACTGAATCTACTAAAGGGGCAAGCACTGGTGAAACTGAGCTGGATTCTGATTCCATGCAGCCTGACATGGTGGTCCCACCAGCTCAAAATGCGACTCATGCCAGACGTGCCCGGCCAGCAGCTCCCATCTCCACCTCTAAAGTCAGGCGTAGTCAGCGCTCAACAAGTTCAATGGCTTCAAAACCCATGCTCTCAAGGATACACGCGTGACCTCCTCCAAGGTAAAGCCTCGTATTATGCCCACAATTGGATCCTCAAGCAATGCGCCTAGGATTGATGATGCAGTTCCTCCTCCAACCCCAATCCCCACGCTGCAAGATATTTGCGTTAACAGATGTGCCATTCCTAAAGATGAACCGACCTCTGAAGCCCTGCTTGCTACTTCTTCGGCTGCTAGTCCTTCTGTTGAAGTGCAGGGACAGGTGGCCTCCCCCTCCTTAGAGTAATTTCTGCTTCTGCCATGCCGCCTCTGGGATGCTGGAACATGCTGTCTTGGAACATCAGAGGTCTCAACTCGGAGAAGAAGCAGTTGGCCCTTTATAATGCTATCATCGCCAGTGACTGCGCGGTTGTTTGCTTGCAGGAAACCAAAATGTTTGATGTTTCTTTTGCTTTCCTTAAAACCTACTTCCCTAGACACTTCGATCATTTTGCTTTTGTTCCTTCCCGCGGATCGTCTGGTGGCATTCTTACTGTGTGGAAAAGCGCTTTATTTGCGGGCACTTTGTGTTTTCTGACGTCTTCGCGTTAGTCGTCAGTTTCGTCAGTACTCAATCCTCGCAGTCTTGGATGCTCGCCAATGTTTATGGCCCTTGTGCGGGAGATGATCGTATTGCGTTTACCTCCTGGCCTTATGATGTCCAGATTCCTAATGATCAAGATTGGTTGTTGATATGCGATTTCAATTATATGCGAGCTCCTGACAACCGCAACAAACCAGGGGGGAACCTGAATGACATGATCACCTTTAATGACATATAATTCTCAAGCAACAACTCATCGAGCTTTCGGTCCAAGGTAGATCCTATACGTGGAGTAAGATGCAACTTAATCCCCTTCTTGAGCAAATTGATTGGTTTCTTACCTCCCTGCACCGGACTAATACGTACCCAAAACCCCTAGTTAAACCCCTCGGCAAACCCATTTCAGATCATATACCCTGCCGAAAGAACATGCGGTGCCCCCATGTTTGGTTTTGGTAATTGATGAAAATCTCTATGGACTAATGGTTTCCTTGAGTTATATTTGAAGGTTTTGTCCATAGACTTTTCTTGGAGTACATGTGTTGATTTCAAGGAGAGTTTGTGTCGACCAAGGTGTTATTCAAGGAATTATCCAAAGATTGGTCATGTGAGAGTTGAGCTTATTGCAAGCATGTCTTGAAGAAGAAGATTGTGTGATCATTCATGTCTACCTTCAAGACATCATCCAAATGAAGAGAATTGGAAAGGTTCAAGGTTGATCAAGACTAAGTCAAGAGTGAATCAAGTTGATCAACTCACAAAGCGCAGAAGATGTACCGAGAGGGATCAAGTGATCCCATGGTATGGTAAGAATTGTCAATTACGCTTTGTGTACTAACCCATGGTCTTCGTGAGAGTTCTTTGTGGGGTTAGGTTGCGGTGTGCAAGTTCAAGTGGAGCATCACGAAGAGATCAAATGCTTGAAGCTTGCCGTCCTTTGTGGTGATAATGGACTTGTGAAGATGTGCGGAAGAGTGGCTCACCCATAGTGGAGTATGGGGGAGCAATCAACTAGTCTTCATCGAGCCAACGCAATCAAGAAAGGTGGTCCAACTTGAGGGAGTCAAGATCGTCATCATCTAGCTCAAGTGGACCATGTGCAAGGCAAAGGTTTGCCCTTGATAGGTTTTCTATTTTACCGGTCTCATGATGGTAGTTGGGAGACCGGGTTATAGGATCGATTGCCGTACTATCAAGGGGGGCTCTCGATGAGTAGCTTGATCGTATCATTCGTAGAGAGCTCAAACCATTGCATCCTTGCATCATCTTTCTTGGTTCTTGTTTGGTTCTCTTTGTGAGTCTTAGAGCTTACGGTCATCTTGTTGACAAGCTTGAGTTCATCGAAAATGGAGTTCGCTTGCATCTTCTATGATGTTTTCGATGTTGGAGGTTTTGCCGGTTCTTCTCGGTTGGAGGTTTCACTCCTCTTTTTGTTAGGCATACCTCCCCTGCCTCTTCTTACTATAACCAGTCGCTGTTTTGATGCTACTCGTCGTCTTGTTTCCAACAAGCTTGAGTTTGCTCAATTCGGAGCTCATATGCAGAAGTTATGGCAGTTCTGGTTTTCTCGAGTGTGGTTTTTGTCAGGGTCCCAGCGGTAGTACCGTGGTACCCAGCGGTAGTACCGCTGAGGAGTCACAAGAGGCAGTACCGCTCCGCAGCGGTAGTACCGGCGGTGACTCCGCAGCAGTACTACCGTTGGCTTACCAGGTCCCTACCGCGTCGTTTCGAGGGGTCTTTTTCTGTGTCGGATTGTGCGGTACCTCGCTGCGGCAGTAGTGCGGCAGTACCGCTCCTTAGCGGCAGTACCGCTCCTTAGCGGCAGTACCGCCCTTCCTCAGCGGTAGTACCGTCCGGTTCCCTCTTTCCCTTTCCCCTTCGTTCTGCGCGGCAGTACCGCCAAAGGGAGCGGTAGTACCGCTTAACCCTACGGTACTACCGCCCCAAGGTTCTGTTTTGTTGCTCCTTTTCCCTGTTTCTTCTGCCTGAGCGGTAGTACCGCTCGTGGAGCGGTAGTACCGCTTGTGTGCGGGCTGAGCACATAATGGTTGGATTTTCCCCCTCCTATAAAAGGGGGTCTTCTTCCCCAATGAACCTTATCCTTTGAGCTCGTGTTCTTCCCCCATTGTTGACCTTCTTCGAGCTTGCTAACTCTCAATCCCTCCATGGATTCTTGCTAGTTTTTGAGGGAAAAGAGAGAGGAGATCTAGATCCACATTTCCACCAATCACTTTCTCCTCTATGTGAGGGGAACCCCTTGGATCTAGATCTTGGAGTTCTTGGTGTTCTCTTTCTTGTTCTTCCTCTCATTTTCCTCCCTAGCATTAGTTGCTTCGGTGGGATTTGAGAGAGAAGGACTTGGGCACTCCGTGTGCCCTTGCCATTGCATTTGGTGCATCGGTTTGAGTTCTCCACGTGATACGTGGAAGTTACAAGTTGAGAAGCTTATTACTCTTGGGTGCTTGGTACCCTTGAGCTTGTTCCTCTTGGGTGCTTGGGCGCCCTAGACGGTTGTTGGTGTTCGGAGCTCAATCATTGTGGTGCAAAGCTCCGGGCAAGCGTCGGGGTCTCCAATTAGGTTGTGGAGATCGCCCCGAGCAATTTGATGGGTACCGGTGACCGCCCCCAAGGGTTGCCAAAGTGTACGGGTTCGGTGACCGCCCCCAAGGGTTGCCATTTGTACGAGTTCGGTGACCGCCCTCAAGGGTCCCTTAGTGGAATCACAGCATCTTACATTGTGCGAGAGCGTGAGGAGATTACGGTGGCCCTAGTGGCTTCTTGGGGAGCATTGTGCCTCCACACCGCTCCAAACAGAGATTAGCATCCGCAAGGGTGTGAACTTCGGGATACATCATCGTCTCCTCGTGCCTCGGTTATCTCTTACCCGAGCCCTTTACTTATGCACTTTACTTTGTGATAGCCATATTGTTTCTTGTCATATATCTTGCTATCACATAGTTGCTTATCTTTCTTAGCATAAGTTGTTGGTGCACATAGGTGAGCCTAGTTGTTTTAGGTTTTGTGCTTGGCAAATTAACCGCTAGGTTTATTCCACATTTGTTCAAGCCTGAACCGTAATTATTTTAAAAACGCCTATTCACCCCCCCTCTAGGCGACATCCACGATCTTTCACCTGCGTGGTAACCATTGAAACCACAATCCCTCGTAGAAAGCTTTTCCGTTTTGAATCATATTGGATTCTAGATCCTGGGTTTATGGACGTGGTGCAACAAGTTTGGGACAAGCCAGTCTACAATAAAAATGTGGCAGCTACGTTTTGTCATCAGTTTAAAGCCCTCCGACATGCTTTAAAGATTTGGAGTAAACATATTTCACGGCTATCTATTACGATCACCAATTGTAATGAGGTCCTTGCTGAGTTAGATGAATTGGAAAACAAACGATGTCTTACGACTCCTGAAACAAATTTCAGAAACATCCTCAAAACACATCTTATCAGGCTGCTCAAATACCAGAAGCTCTACTGGAAAAAGTGTTGCACCATTCGTTGGATCAAGTTCGGGATGAGAACACCAAGTTCTTTCAAGCTATTGCCACACAAAGATTTTGTAAGAACAACATTGCCTCATTCCGCACTGATGATGATCAATGGGTTGATGATCACCCTAGTAAAGAAGCACTCTTACAGTCCACATACAAAACCAGATTGGGGACCATTGCGCAATGTGATATGAAGTTTGACTTACCTTCTATAATCCAGCGCGCAAGCAACCTTGATCTTCTCACTGAGCCGTTCACTCCAGAAGAAATTTATGGAGTTGTCAAGGAAATACCACCTGATCGTGCCCCTGGACTTGATGGTTTCAGTGGAGCTTTTCGCAAAGCCTATTGGCCGATTATCAAGCATGATTTCTACTCTCTTTGCTCGCAATTCAATGAAGGGAATCTTGACATCACCAGCATCAATGATGGTCTCATTACCCTGATCCCCAAAGTAAACTTGCCTGAATTAGTCAATAACTATAGACCAATCACCTTGCTTAATTGCTGTCTGAAACTGCTGACGAAGCTACTAGCCAATCGATTGCAATGCATCATATTACAGCTAGTGCACCGTAATCAATACGGCTTCCTCAAGGGGAGAACCATCTAGGACTGCCTTGCATGGGCCTACCACTATATTCATCAATGCCATGCTTCTGGTCGGGAAATCATCCTACTCAAGCTCGACTTCGCCAAAGCATTCGATACAGTCGCACATGAGCCCATGATTAATACCATGCATCATATGGGCTTTAACGATCGTTGGATTTGCTGGATTAATTGCCTCTTCTCTTCTGGCCGATCATCCGTTCTCCTTAATGGTGTGCCCGGTCGACAATTCCCATGCAGATGCGGGGTTAGGCAAGGGGACCCGCTTTCGCCGCTAATCTTTGTCCTCGCAGCGGAATTACTTCAGGCAGCAATTAATGACGCTTTCCGACAAGGCGAACTTGACCCCCCCCCCCCCCCCCCCCGTTTCCTTGCATTGGATAGACTGATTATCTGGTCCTTCAATACGCAGATGACACACTCTCCCTGCATGCACACATCAAGCCACTCTAGTTAAGCTGATCCTGTCTGACTATGCTTCCTCCATTGGTCTCAAGATTAATTTCCACAAACCCACGATGATCTCGATCAATCTTGACGTGACTGCCACGACCAATCTTGCTAGTGTCTTTGGGTGTGCAGTTCGCTCGATGCCGTTCACTTACCTTGGCCTCCCGCTGGGCACTACCCGACCCTCGATCCAAGAGTTTATGCCTCTGGTTTGTAGATTGGAAAGGCAACTTACACCCACCATTGCAATGATGTCGTACAGTGGCAATCTCTCTTGGTTGAATGCCTCAGTCACGTCTCTTCTGGTGTTTGCCATGTGCACACTCAAATTCCCACCCAAGCTCATCGAGATCCTTGATAAGATTAGACGCAGATGCCTCTGGACCAAGAAAACTAAACAGGGTGACAAATGTAACTCCTTGGCTGCTTGGGATATGGTCTGTAGACCCCAAAAAGGAGGTTTAGGGGTGATCAACTTGAAAATCCACAATGAGGCCTTGTTACGAAAATTCTTACACAAATTCTTTAACAGACAAGATGTGCCTTGGGTTAACCTTATCTCGGACAATCATTATGTTGGCAAGATTCCACACGCTGTTGACCCGGTTGGTTTGTTCTGGTGGAAAGATATTCTAAAGCTGACTCCCATTTATCAAGGAATCTCTCAAGTTCAGCTGGTTGATAGAACGTCGACCCTCTTTTGGAAAGATCTTTGGAGGGAGGAGGTTTTGCAGATCTCGCACCCTCGTGCTTTCTCGTTTGGGATCTGTCTGTAGCAGATGCATGGCCACTACGGACCTGCATGAAACCTTTCACCTTCTCATCTCACCCAGGCTCTTGTTGAGATCCATGATATTCAGTCACAACCAACGTGTATTTCTCCATCGACATCACTGCATGATGTTTGGCACTATTCTTGGGGATCCACGGTTTACAAACCAAAGGACTATTACAACAACTACTTTAGAGACGGGGAGACGCATCCTGCATCCGGTCAACTTTGGAAGTCCAAGTGCACTATGAAAATCAAAGTGTTTGGTTGGCTCTTGTTGAAGGAAATATGCCCTAGAGGCAATAATAAAGTTATTATTTATTTCCTTATATCTTGATAAATGTTTATTATTCATGCTAGAATTGTATTAACCGGAAACATAATACATGTGTGAATACATAGACAAAAAGAGTGTCACTAGTATGCCTCTACTTGACTAGCTCGTTAATCAAAGATGGTTATGTTTCCTAACCATGAACAAAGAGTTTTTATTTGATTAACGAGGTCACATCATTAGTTGAATGATCTGATTGACATGACCCATTCCATTAGCTTAGCACCCGATCGTTTAGTATGTTGCTATTGCTTTCTTCATGACTTATACATGTTCCTATAACTATGAGATTATGCAACTCCCGTTTACCGGAGGAACACTTTGGGTACTACCAAACGTCACAACGTAACTGGGTGATTATAAAGGAGTACTACAGCTGTCTCCAAAGGTACATGTTGGGTTGGCGTATTTCGAGATTAGGTTTTGTCACTCCGATTGTCGGAGAGGTATCTCCGGGGCCCTCTCGGTAATACACATCACATAAGCCTTGCAAGCATTGTAACTAAGATGTTAGTTGTGAGATGATGTATCACGGAACGAGTAAAGAGACTTGCCAGTAACGAGATTGAACTAGGTATTGGATACCGACGATCGAATCTCGGGCAAGTAACATACCGATGACAAAGGGAACAACGTATGTTGTTATGCGGTCTGACCGATAAAGATCTTCGTAGAATATGTAGGAGCCAATATGGGCATCCAGGTCCCGCTATTGGTTATTGACCGGAGACGTGTCTCGGTCATGTCTACATTGTTCTCGAACCCGTAGGGTCCGCACGCTTAAGGTTACGATGACAGTTATATGATGAGTTTATGCATTTTGATGTACCGAAGGTTGTTCGGAGTCCCGGATGTGATCATGGACATGACGAGGAGTCTCGAAATGGTCGAGACGTAAAGATTGATATATTGGAAGCCTATGTTTGGATATCGGAAGTGTTCCGGGTGAAATCGGGATTTTACCGGAGTACCGGGAGGTTACCGGAACCCCCTGGGAGCCATATGGGCCTTAATGGGCTTTAGTGGAAAGGAGAAAGGGGCAGCCCAAGGTGGCTGCGCACCTCCCCCCTCCCCTAGTCCTATTAGGACTAGGAGAAGGTGGCCGGCCCCCCTCTCCCTCTTTCCCCCTCGGGGAATCCTAGTCCAACTAGGATTGGGGGGGGGGAGTCCTACTCCCGGAAGGAGTAGGACTCCTCCTGCGCCCTCCTCCTGGCCGGCGCCCCCCTCCCCCTTGGCTCCTTTATATACTGAGGCAGAGGCACCCCAGAAACACACAAGTTGATCCACGTGATCTATTCCTTAGCCGTGTGCGGTGCCCCCAGCCACCATAGTCCTCGATAATACTGTAGCGGAGTTTAGGCGAAGCCCTGCTGCTGTAGTACATCAAGATCGTCACCACGCCGTCGTGCTGACGGAACTCTTCCCCAACACTTTGCTGGATCGGAGTCCGGGGATCGTCATCGAGCTGAACGTGTGCTCGAACTCGGAGGTGCCGTATTTTCGGTGCTTGATCGGTTGGATCGTGAAGACGTACGACTACTTCCTCTATGTTGCGTCAACGCTTCCACAGTCGGTCTGCGTGGGTACGTAGACAACACTCTCCCCTCTCGTTGCTATGCATCACATGATCTTGCGTGTGCGTAGGAATTTTTTTGAAATTACTACGAAACCCAACAGTGGCATCCGAGCCTAGGTTATTTATGTTGATGTTATATGCACGAGTAGAACACAAGTGAGTTGTGGGCGATATAAGTCATACTGCCTACCAGCATGTCATACTTTGGTTCGGCGGTATTGTTGGACGAGACGACCCGGACCAACCTTACGCGTACGCTTACGCGAGACCGGTTCCCCCGACGTGCTTTGCACACAGGTGGCTTGCGGGCGACTGTCTCTCCAACTTTAGTTGAACCAAGTATGACTACGCCCGGTCCTTGCGAAGGTTAAAACGGAGTCTATTTGACAAACTATCGTTGTGGTTTTGATGCGTAGGTGAGATTGGTTCTTACTTAAGCCCGTAGCAGCCACGTAAAACTTGCAACAACAAAGTAGAGGACGTCTAACTTGTTTTTGCAGGGCATGTTGTGATGTGATATGGTCAAGGCATGATGCTGAATTTTATTGTATGAGATGATCATGTTTTGTAACCGAGTTATCGGCAACTGGCAGGAGCCATATGGTTGTCGCTTTATTGTATGCAATGAAATCGCGATGTAATGCTTTACTTTATTACTAAGCGGTAGTGATAGTCGTGGAAGCATAAGATTGGCGAGACGACAACGATGCTGCGATGGAGATCAAGGTGTCGTGCCGGTGACGATGGTGATCATGACGGTGCTTCGAAGATGGAGATCACAAGCACAAGATGATGGCCATATCATATCACTTATATTGATTGCATGTGATGTTTATCCTTTTATGCATCTTATCTTGCTTTGATTGACGGTAGCATTATAAGATGATCTCTCACTAAATTATCAAGATGTGTTCTCCCTGAGTATGCACCGTTGCCAAAGTTCGTCGTGCCCAGACACCACGTGATGATCGGGTGTGATAAGCTCTACGTCCATCTACAACGGGTGCAAGCCAGATTTGCACACGCAGAATACTCAGGTTAAACTTGACGAGCCTAGCATATGCAGATATGGCCTCGGAACACGGAGACCGAAAGGTCGAGCGTGAATCATAGTAGATATGATCAACATAAGGATGTTTACCATTGAAAACTACTCCATCTCACGTGATGATCGGTTGTGGTTTAGTTGATTTGGATCACGTAATCACTTAGAAGATTAGAGGGATGTCTATCTAAGTGGGAGTTCTTAAGTAATTTGATTAATTGAACTTAAACTTATCATGAACTTAGTACCTGATAGTATCTTGCTTGTTTATGTTGATTGTAGATAGATGGCTCGTGCTGTTGTTCCATTGAATTTTAATGCGTTCCTTGAGAAAGCAAAGTTGAAAGATGATGGTAGCAATTACACGGACTGGGTCCGTAATTTGAGGATTATCCTCATTGCTGCTCAGAAGAATTACGTCCTGGAAGCACCGCTGGGTGCCAGGCCTGCTGCTGGAGCAACACCAGATGTTATGAACGTCTGGCAGAGCAAAGCTGATGACTACTCGATAGTTCAGTGTGCCATGCTTTACGGCTTAGAATCGGGACTTCAACGATGTTTTGAACGTCATGGAGCATATGAGATGTTCCAGGAGTTGAAGTTGATATTTCAAGCAAATGCCCGGATTGAGAGATATGAAGTCTCCAATAAGTTCTATAGCTGCAAGATGGAGGAGAACAGTTCTGTCAGTGAGCATATACTCAAAATGTCTGGGTATAATAATCACTTGATTCAGATGGGAGTTAATCTTCCAGATGATTGCGTCATTGACAGAATTCTCCAATCACTGCCACCAAGCTACAAGAGCTTCGTGATGAACTATAATATGCAAGGGATGAACAAGACTATTCCCGAGCTCTTCGCGATGCTAAAAGCTGCGGAGGTAGAAATCAAGAAGGAGCATCAAGTGTTGATGGTTAACAAGACCACTAGTTTCAAGAAAAAGGGCAAAGGGAAGAAGAAGGGGAACTTCAAGAAGAACGGCAAACAAGTTGCTGCTCAGGAGAAGAAACCCAAGTCTGGACCTAAGCCTGAAACTGAGTGCTTCTACTGCAAGCAGACTGGTCACTGGAAGCGGAACTGCCCCAAGTATTTGGCGGATAAGAAGGATGGCAAGGTGAACAAAGGTATATGTGATATACATGTTATTGATGTGTACCTCACTAGAGCTCGTAGTAGCATCTGGGTATTTGATACTGGTTCTGTTGCTAATATTTGCAACTCGAAACAGGGACTACGGAATAAGCGGGCACTAGCAAAGGACGAGGTGACGATGCGCGTGGGAAACGGTTCCAAAGTCGATGTGATCGCGGTCGGCACGCTACCTCTACATCTACCTTCGGGATTAATATTAGACCTAAATAATTGTTATTTGGTGCTAGCGTTGAGCATGAACATTATATCTGGATCTTGTTTAATGCGAGACGGTTATTCATTTAAATCAGAGAATAATGGTTGTTCTATTTATATGAGTAATATCTTTTATGGTCATGCACCTTTGAAGAGTGGTCTATTTTTGATGAATCTCGATAGTAGTGATACGCATATTCATAATGTTGAAGCCAAAAGATGCAGAGTTGATAATGAAAGTGCAACTTATTTGTGGCACTGTCGTTTAGGTCATATCGGTGTAAAGCGCATGAAGAAACTCCATACTGATGGACTTTTGGAACCACTTGATTATGAATCACTTGGTACTTGCGAACCGTGCCTCTTGGGCAAGATGACTAAAACACCGTTCTCCGGTACTATGGAGAGAGCAACAGACTTGTTGGAAATCATACATACCGATGTATGTGGTCCGATGAATATTGAGGCTCGTGGCGGATATCGTTATTTTCTCACCTTCACAGATGACTTAAGCAGATATGGGTATATCTACTTAATGAAACATAAGTCTGAAACATTTGAAAAGTTCAAAGAATTTCAGAGTGAAGTGGAAAGTCATCGTAACAAGAAAATAAAGTTTCTACGATCTGATCGTGGAGGAGAATATTTGAGTTACGAGTTTGGTGTACATTTGAAAAATTGTGGAATAGTTTCGCAACTCACGCCACCCGGAACACCACAGCGTAATGGTGTGTCCGAACGTCGTAATCGTACTTTACTAGATATGGTGCGATCTATGATGTCTCTTACTGATTTACCGCTATCGTTTTGGGGTTATGCTTTAGAGACGGCTGCATTCACATGAAATAGGGCACCATCAAAATCCGTTGAGATGACGCCTTATGAACTATGGTTTGGCAAGAAACCAAAGTTGTCGTTTCTTAAAGTTTGGGGCTGCGATGCTTATGTGAAAAAGCTTCAACCTGATAAGCTCGAACCCAAATCGGAGAAATGTGTCTTCATAGGATACCCAAAGGAGACTGTTGGGTACACCTTCTATCACAGATCCGAAGGCAAGACATTCGTTGCTAAGAATGGATCCTTTCTAGAGAAGGAGTTTCTCTCGAAAGAAGTGAGTGGGAGGAAAGTAGAACTTGACGAGGTAACTGTACCTGCTCCCTTATTGGAAAATAGTACATCACAGAAAACTGTTTCTGCGACATCTATACCAATTAGTAAGGAAGCTAATGATGTTGATCATGAAACTTTAGGTCAAGATACTACTGAACCTCGTAGATCGACCAGAGCGAGATCCGCACCAGAGTGGTACGGTAATCCTATTCTGGAAGTCATGCTACTAGATCATGATGAACCTACGAACTATGAAGAAGCGATGGTGAGCCCAGATTCCGCAAAGTGGCTTGAAGCCATGTAATCTGAGATGGGATCCATGTATGAGAACAAAGTATGGACTTTGGTTGACTTGCCCGATGATCGGCAAGCGATTGAGAATAAATGGATCTTCAAGAAGAATACTGACGCTAATGGTAATGTTACTGTCTACAAGGCTCGACTTGTCGCAAAAGGTTTTCGACAAGTTCAAGGGGTTGACTACAATGAGACCTTCTCACCCGTAGCGATGCTTAAGTCTGTCCGAATCATGTTAGCAATTGCCGCATTTTATGATTATGAAATTTGGCAGATGGATGTCAAAACTGCATTCCTGAATGGATTTCTGGAAGAAGAGTTGTATATGATACAACCGGAAGGTTTTGTCGATCCAAAGGGAGCTAACAAAGTGTGCAAGCCCCAGCGATCCATTTATGGACTGGTGCAAGCCTCTCGGAGTTGGAATAAATGTTTTGATAGTGTGATCAAAGCATTTGGTTTTATACAGACTTTCGGAGAAGCCTGTATTTACAAGAAAGTGAGTGGGAGCTCTGTAGCATTTCTGATATTATATGTGGATGACATATTGCTGATTGGAAATGATATAGAATTTCTGGATAGCATAAAGGGATACTTGAATAAGAGTTTTTCAATGAAAAACCTCGGTGAGGCTGCTTACATATTAGGCATTAAGATCTATAGAGATAGATCAAGACGCTTAATTGGACTTTCACAAAGCACATACCTTGACAAGATTTTGAAGAAGTTCAAAATGGATCAAGCAAAGAAAGGGTTCTTGCCTGTGTTACAAGGTGTGAAGTTGAGTCAGACTCAATGCCCGACCACTGCAGAAGATAGAGAGAAAATGAAAGATGTTCCCTATGCTTCAGCCATAGGCTCTATCATGTATGCAATGCTGTGTACCAGACCTGATGTGTGCCTTGCTATAAGTTTAGCAGGGAGGTACCAAAGTAATCCAGGAGTGGATCACTGGACAGCGGTCAAGAACATCTTGAAATACCTGAAAAGGACTAAGGATATGTTTCTCGTATATGGAGGTGACAAAGAACTCACCGTAAAAGGTTACGTTGATGCAAGCTTTGACACTGATCCGGACGATTCTAAATCGCAAACCGGATACATGTTTACATTAAACGGTGGGGCTGTCAGTTGGTGCAGTTCTAAACAAAGCGTCGTAGCGGGATCTACATGTGAAGCGGAGTACATAGCTGCTTCGGAAGCAGCAAATGAAGGAGTCTGGATGACATATCCGATCTAGGTGTCATACCTAGTGCATCGGGACCAATGAAAATCTTTTGTGACAATACTGGTGCAATTGCCTTGGCAAAGGAATCCAGATTTCACAAAAGGACCAAGCACATCAAGAGACGCTTCAATTCCATCCGGGATCTAGTCCAGGTGGGAGACATAGAGATTTGCAAGATACATACGGATCTGAATGTTGCAGACCCGTTGACTAAGCCTCTTCCACGAGCAAAACATGATCAGCACCAAAGCTCCATGGGTGTTAGAATCATTACAGTGTAATCTAGATTATTGACTCTAGTGCAAGTGGGAGACTGAAGGAAATATGCCCTAGAGGCAATAATAAAGTTATTATTTATTTCCTTATATCATGATAAATGTTTATTATTCATGCTAGAATTGTATTAACCGGAAACATAATACATGTGTGAATACATAGACAAAAAGAGTGTCACTAGTATGCCTCTACTTGACTAGCTCGTTAATCAAAGATGGTTATGTTTCCTAACCATGAACAAAGAGTTTTTATTTGATTAACGAGGTCACATCATTAGTTGAATGATCTGATTGACATGACCCATTCCATTAGCTTAGCACCCGATCGTTTAGTATGTTGCTATTGCTTTCTTCATGACTTATACATGTTCCTATAACTATGAGATTATGCAACTCCTGTTTACCGGAGGAACACTTTGGGTACTACCAAACGTCACAACGTAACTGGGTGATTATAAAGGAGTACTACAGGTGTCTCCAAAGGTACATGTTGGGTTGGCGTATTTCGAGATTAGGTTTTGTCACTCCGATTGTCGGAGAGGTATCTCAGGGGCCCTCTCGGTAATACACATCACATAAGCCTTGCAAGCATTGTAACTAAGATGTTAGTTGTGAGATGATGTATTACGGAACGAGTAAAGAGACTTGCCAGTAACGAGATTGAACTAGGTATTGGATACCGACGATCGAATCTCGGGCAAGTAACATACCGATGACAAAGGGAACAACGTATGTTGTTATGCGGTCTGACCGATAAAGATCTTCGTAGAATATGTAGGAGCCAATATGGGCATCCAGGTCCCGCTATTGGTTATTGACCGGAGACGTGTCTCGGTCATGTCTACATTGTTCTCGAACCCGTAGGGTCCGCACGCTTAAGGTTACGATGACAGTTATATGATGAGTTTATGCATTTTGATGTACCGAAGGTTGTTCGGAGTCCCGGATGTGATCATGGACATGACGAGGAGTCTCGAAATGGTCGAGACGTAAAGATTGATATATTGGAAGCCTATGTTTGGATATCGGAAGTGTTCCGGGTGAAATCGGGATTTTACCGGAGTATCGGGAGGTTACCGGAACCCCCCGGGAGCCATATGGGCCTTAATGGGCTTTAGTGGAAAGGAGAAAGGGGCAGCCCAAGGTGGCTGCGCACCTCCCCCCTCCCCTAGTCCTATTAGGACTAGGAGAAGGTGGCCGGCCCCCCTCTCCCTCTTTCCCCCTCGGGGAATCCTAGTCCAACTAGGATTGGGGGGGGGGGGGAGTCCTACTCCCGGAAGGAGTAGGACTCCTCCTGCGCCCTCCTCCTGGCCGGCGCCCCCCTCCCCCTTGGCTCCTTTATATACTGAGGCAGAGGCACCCCAGAAACACACAAGTTGATCCACGTGATCTATTCCTTAGCCGTGTGCGGTGCCCCCAGCCACCATAGTCCTCGATAATACTGTAGCGGAGTTTAGGCGAAGCCCTGCTGCTGTAGTACATCAAGATCGTCACCACGCCGTCGTGCTGACGGAACTCTTCCCCAACACTTTGCTGGATCGGAGTCCGGGGATCGTCATCGAGCTGAACGTGTGCTCGAACTCGGAGGTGCCGTATTTTCGGTGCTTGATCGGTTGGATCGTGAAGACGTACGACTACTTCCTCTATGTTGCGTCAACGCTTCCACAGTCGGTCTGCGTGGGTACGTAGACAACACTCTCCCCTCTCGTTGCTATGCATCACATGATCTTGCGTGTGCGTAGGAATTTTTTTGAAATTACTACGAAACCCAACAGTGGCATCCGAGCCTAGGTTATTTATGTTGATGTTATATGCACGAGTAGAACACAAGTGAGTTGTGGGCGATATAAGTCATACTGCCTACCAGCATGTCATACTTTGGTTCGGCGGTATTGTTGGACGAGACGACCCGGACCAACCTTACGCGTACGCTTACGCGAGACCGGTTCCCCCGACGTGCTTTGCACACAGGTGGCTTGCGGGCGACTGTCTCTCCAACTTTAGTTGAACCAAGTATGACTACGCCCGGTCCTTGCGAAGGTTAAAACGGAGTCTATTTGACAAACTATCGTTGTGGTTTTGATGCGTAGGTGAGATTGGTTCTTACTTAAGCCCGTAGCAGCCACGTAAAACTTGCAACAACAAAGTAGAGGACGTCTAACTTGTTTTTGCAGGGCATGTTGTGATGTGATATGGTCAAGGCATGATGCTGAATTTTATTGTATGAGATGATCATGTTTTGTAACCGAGTTATCGGCAACTGGCAGGAGCCATATGGTTGTCGCTTTATTGTATGCAATGAAATCGCGATGTAATGCTTTACTTTATTACTAAGCGGTAGTGATAGTCGTGGAAGCATAAGATTGGCGAGACGACAACGATGCTGCGATGGAGATCAAGGTGTCGTGCCGGTGACGATGGTGATCATGACGGTGCTTCGAAGATGGAGATCACAAGCACAAGATGATGGCCATATCATATCACTTATATTGATTGCATGTGATGTTTATCCTTTTATGCATCTTATCTTGCTTTGATTGACGGTAGCATTATAAGATGATCTCTCACTAAATTATCAAGATGTGTTCTCCCTGAGTATGCACCGTTGCCAAAGTTCGTCGTGCCCAGACACCACGTGATGATCGGGTGTGATAAGCTCTACGTCCATCTACAACGGGTGCAAGCCAGATTTGCACACGCAGAATACTCAGGTTAAACTTGACGAGCCTAGCATATGCAGATATGGCCTCGGAACACGGAGACCGAAAGGTCGAGCGTGAATCATAGTAGATATGATCAACATAAGGATGTTTACCATTGAAAACTACTCCATCTCACGTGATGATCGGTTGTGGTTTAGTTGATTTGGATCACGTAATCACTTAGAAGATTAGAGGGATGTCTATCTAAGTGGGAGTTCTTAAGTAATTTGATTAATTGAACTTAAACTTATCATGAACTTAGTACCTGATAGTATCTTGCTTGTTTATGTTGATTGTAGATAGATGGCTCGTGCTGTTGTTCCATTGAATTTTAATGCGTTCCTTGAGAAAGCAAAGTTGAAAGATGATGGTAGCAATTACACGGACTGGGTCCGTAATTTGAGGATTATCCTCATTGCTGCTCAGAAGAATTACGTCCTGGAAGCACCGCTGGGTGCCAGGCCTGCTGCTGGAGCAACACCAGATGTTATGAACGTCTGGCAGAGCAAAGCTGATGACTACTCGATAGTTCAGTGTGCCATGCTTTACGGCTTAGAATCGGGACTTCAACGATGTTTTGAACGTCATGGAGCATATGAGATGTTCCAGGAGTTGAAGTTGATATTTCAAGCAAATGCCCGGATTGAGAGATATGAAGTCTCCAATAAGTTCTATAGCTGCAAGATGGAGGAGAACAGTTCTGTCAGTGAGCATATACTCAAAATGTCTGGGTATAATAATCACTTGATTCAGATGGGAGTTAATCTTCCAGATGATTGCGTCATTGACAGAATTCTCCAATCACTGCCACCAAGCTACAAGAGCTTCGTGATGAACTATAATATGCAAGGGATGAACAAGACTATTCCCGAGCTCTTCGCGATGCTAAAAGCTGCGGAGGTAGAAATCAAGAAGGAGCATCAAGTGTTGATGGTTAACAAGACCACTAGTTTCAAGAAAAAGGGCAAAGGGAAGAAGAAGGGGAACTTCAAGAAGAACGGCAAACAAGTTGCTGCTCAGGAGAAGAAACCCAAGTCTGGACCTAAGCCTGAAACTGAGTGCTTCTACTGCAAGCAGACTGGTCACTGGAAGCGGAACTGCCCCAAGTATTTGGCGGATAAGAAGGATGGCAAGGTGAACAAAGGTATATGTGATATACATGTTATTGATGTGTACCTCACTAGAGCTCGTAGTAGCATCTGGGTATTTGATACTGGTTCTGTTGCTAATATTTGCAACTCGAAACAGGGACTACGGAATAAGCGGGCACTAGCAAAGGACGAGGTGACGATGCGCGTGGGAAACGGTTCCAAAGTCGATGTGATCGCGGTCGGCACGCTACCTCTACATCTACCTTCGGGATTAATATTAGACCTAAATAATTGTTATTTGGTGCTAGCGTTGAGCATGAACATTATATCTGGATCTTGTTTAATGCGAGACGGTTATTCATTTAAATCAGAGAATAATGGTTGTTCTATTTATATGAGTAATATCTTTTATGGTCATGCACCTTTGAAGAGTG